>NC_052161.1:93660122-93774072 GCF_902713615.1 Scyliorhinus canicula | reverse complement strand
ACGTAACAGGGATCCTGAAGTGGGGAGGAGTGATCAGGCTGGGTACAGTGGTGAATGGGCAGGAGTGATCAGGACTGGGTACAGTGGTGAATGGGCGGAGTGTCAGGACTGGGTACATGGTGAATGGGCAGAGTGATCAGGACTGGGTACAGTGGTGAATGGGCAGGAGTGGATCAGACTGGTACGTGGTGAATGGCAGGAGTGGATCAGGACTGGGTACAGTGGTGAATGGTGAGGAGTGGATCAGGATTGGGTACAGTGGTGAATGGGCAGGAGTGGATCATGACTGGGTATAGTGGTGAATGGGCAGGAGTGGATCAGGACTGGGTACAGTGGTGAATGGTGAGGAGTGGATCACGACTGGGTACAGTAGTAAATGGGCAAGAGTGGATTAGGACTGTGTACAGTGGTGAATGGGCAGGACTGGATCAGGACTGGGTACAGTGGTGAATGGGCAGGAGTGGATCAGGACTGGGTACATTGGTAAATCGGCAGGAGTTGATCAGGACTGGGTACAGTGGTGAATGTTCAGGAGTGGATCAGGACTCGGTACAGTGGTTAATGGGCAGGAGTGGATCATGACTGGGTACAGTGGTAAATGGTGAGGAGTGGATCAGGGCTGGGTACAGTGGTGAATTGGCAGGAGTGGATTAGGTCTTGGTACAGTGGTGAATGGGACGGAGTGGATCAGGACTGGGTATAGTGGTGAATGGTCAGGGGTGGATCAGGGCTGGGTACAGTGGTGAATGGTCTGGAGTGGATCAGGGCTGGGTCTAGTGGTTAATTGGCAGGAGTGGATCAGGGCTGGGTACAGTGGTGAATGGGCATGAGTGGATCAGGACTGGGTACAGTGGTGAACGGGCAGGAGTGGATCAGGACTGGGTACAGTGGTGAATGGTTAGCTGGAGTTGATCAGGACTGGGTACAGTGGTAAATTGGCAGGAGTGAATCAGGACTGGGTACAGTGGTAAATGGGCAGGAGTGAATCAGGACTGGGTACAGTGATGAATGGTTAGCTGGAGTTGATCAGGACTGGGTACAGTGGTAAATGGGCAGGAGTTAATCAGGACTGGGTACAGTGGTGAATGGGCTGGAATGGATCAGGACTGGATACAGTGTTGAATGGGGAGGCAGGAGTGAATCAGGACTGGGTACAGTGGTGGATGGGCAGGAGTGGATCAGGACTGGGTACAGTGGTGAATGGACCGGAGTGGATCAGGACTGGATACAATGGTGAATGGGCAGGAGTGGATCAGGACTGGATACAGTCGTGAATGGGCAGGAGTGGATCAGGACTGGGTACAGTGGTGAATGGTGAGGAGTGGATCAGGATTGGGTACAGTGGTGAATGGGCAGGAGTGGATCATGACTGGGTATAGTGGTGAATGGGCAGGAGTGGATCAGGACTGGGTACAGTGGTGAATGGTGAGGAGTGGATCACGACTGGGTACAGTAGTAAATGGGCAGGAGTGGATTAGGACTGTGTACAGTGGTGAATGGGCAGGACTGGATCAGGACTGGGTACAGTGGTGAATGGGCAGGAGTGGATCAGGACTGGGTACATTGGTAAATCGGCTAGGCCAGGAGTTGCATCAGGACTGGGTACAGTGGTGAAGTCTTCAGGAATGATCAGGACTCGGTACAGTGGTTAATGGGCAGGAGTGGATCATGACTGGGTACAGTGGTAAATGGTGAGGAGTGGATCAGGGCTGGGTACAGTGGTGAATTGGCAGGAGTGGATTAGGACTGAGTACAGTGGTGAATGGGCAGGACTGGAACAGGACTGGGTACAGTGGTGAATGGGCAGGAGTGGATCATGACTGGGTATAGTGGTGAATGGGCAGGAGTGGATCAGGACTGTGTACAGTGGTGAATGGTCAGGAGTGGATCAGGACTGGGAACAGTGGTGAATGGGCAGGAGTGGATCAGGACTGGGTACAGTGGTGAATGGTCAGGAGTGGATCAGGACTGGGTACAGTGGTGAATGGTCAGGAGTGGATCAGGACTGGGAACAGTGGTGAATGGTCAGGAGTGGATCAGGGCTGGGTAGAGTGGTGAATGGTCTGGAGTGGATCAGGGCTGGGTACAGTGGTTAATTGGCAGGAGTGGATCAGGGCTGGGTACAGTGGTGAATGGGCATGAGTGGATCAGGACTGGGTACAGTGGTGAACGGGCAGGAGTGGATCAGGACTGGGTACAGTGGTGAATGGTTAGCTGGAGTTGATCAGGACTGGGTACAGTGGTAAATTGGCAGGAGTGAATCAGGACTGGGTACAGTGGTAAATGGGCAGGAGTGAATCAGGACTGGGTACAGTGATGAATGGTTAGCTGGAGTTGATCAGGACTGGGTACAGTGGTAAATGGGCAGGAGTTAATCAGGACTGGGTACAGTGGTGAATGGGCTGGAATGGATCAGGACTGGATACAGTGTTGAATGGGGAGGCAGGAGTGAATCAGGACTGGGTACAGTGGTGGATGGGCAGGAGTGGATCAGGACTGGGTACAGTGGTGAATGGACAGGAGTGGATCAGGACTGGATACAATGGTGAATGGGCAGGAGTGGATCAGGACTGGATACAGTCGTGAATGGGCAGGAGTGGATCAGGACTGGGTACAGTGGTGAATGGTGAGTAGTGGATCAGGACTGGGTACAGTGGTGAATGGGCAGGGGTGGATCATGACTGGGTATAGTGGTGAATGGGCAGGAGTGGATCAGGACTGGGTACAGTGGTGAATGGTGAGGAGTGGATCACGACTGGGTACAGTGGTGAATGGGCAGGAGTGGATCATGACTGGGTATAGTGGTGAATGGGCAGGAGTGGATCAGGACTGGGTACAGTGGTGCATGGTCAGGAGTGGATCAGGACTGGGTACAGTGGTGAATGGGCAGGAGTGGATCAGGACTGGGTACATTGGTAAATCGGCAGGAGTTGATCAGGACTGGGTACAGTGGTGAATGTTCAGGAGTGGATCAGGACTGGGTACAGTGGTGAATGGGCAGGAGTGGATCATGACTGGGTACAGTGGTAAATGGTGAGGAGTGGATCAGGGCTGCGTACAGTGGTGAATGGGCAGGAGTGGATTAGGACTGAGTACAGTGGTGAATGGGCAGGACTGGATCAGGACTGGGTACAGTGGTTAATGGTCAGGAGTGAATCAGGACTGTGTACAGTGGTGAATGGGCAGGAGTTGATCAGGACTGGGTACAGTGGTGAATGGACAGGAGTGGATCAGGGCTGGGTACAGTGGTGAATGGTCAGGAGTGGATCAAGACTGGGTACAGTGTTGAAAGGGCAGGAGTGGATCAGGACTGGGTACAGTGGTGAATGGGCAGGAGTGGATCAGGACTGGGTACAGTGGTGAATGGGCTGGAGTGGATCAGGACTAGGTTCAGTGGTGAATGGACAGGAATGAATCAGGACTGGGTACAGTGGTGAATGGGCAGGAGTGGATCAGGTCTTGGTACAGTGGTGAATGGGACGGAGTGGATCAGGACTGGGTATAGTGGTGAATGGTCAGGAGTGGATCAGGGCTGGGTACAGTGGTGAATGTTCAGGAGTGGATCGGGGCTGGGTACAGTGGTGAATGGTCTGGAGTGGATCAGGGCTGGGTCTAGTGGTTAATTGGCAGGAGTGGATCAGGGCTGGGTACAGTGGTGAATGGGCATGAGTGGATCAGGACTGGGTACAGTGGTGAACGGGCAGGAGTGGATCAGGACTGGGTACAGTGGTGAATGGTTAGCTGGAGTTGATCAGGACTGGGTACAGTGGTAAATTGGCAGGAGTGAATCAGGACTGGGTACAGTGGTAAATGGGCAGGAGTGAATCAGGACTGGGTACAGTGATGAATGGGCCGGAGTGGATCAGGGCTGGGTACAGTGGGGAACGGGCAGGAGTGGATCAGGACTGGGTACAGTGGTGAATGGACAGGAGTGGATCAGGACTGGATACAATGGTGAATGGGCAGGAGTGGATCAGGACTGGATACAGTCGTGAATGGGCAGGAGTGGATCAGGACTGGGTACAGTGGTGAATGGTGAGGAGTGGATCAGGACTGGGTACAGTGGTGAATGGGCAGGGGTGGATCATGACTGGGTATAGTGGTGAATGGGCAGGAGTGGATCAGGACTGGGTACAGTGGTGAATGGTGAGGAGTGGATCACGACTGGGTACAGTAGTAAATGGGCAGGAGTGGATTAGGACTGGGTACAGTGGTGAATGGGCAGGACTGGATCAGGACTGGGTACAGTGGTGAATGGGCAGGAGTGGATCAGGACTGGGTACATTGGTAAATCGGCAGGAGTTGATCAGGACTGGGTACAGTGGTGAATGTTCAGGAGTGGATCAGGACTCGGTACAGTGGTGAATGGGCAGGAGTGGATCATGACTGGGTACAGTGGTAAATGGTGAGGAGTGGATCAGGGCTGGGTACAGTGGTGAATTGGCAGGAGTGGATTAGGACTGAGTACAGTGGTGAATGGGCAGGACTGGATCAGGACTGGGTACAGTGGTTAATGGTCAGGAGTGAATCAGGACTGTGTACAGTGGTGAATGGGCAGGAGTTGATCAGGACTGGGTACAGTGGTGAATGGGCAGGAGTGGATCAGGGCTGGGTACAGTGGTGAATGGGCAGGAGTGGATCAGGACTGGGTACAGTGGTGAATGGGCTGGAGTGGATCAGGACTAGGTTCAGTGGTGAATGGACAGGAATGAATCAGGACTGTGTACAGTGGTGAATGGGCAGGAGTGGATCAGGTCTTGGTACAGTGGTGAATGGGACGGAGTGGATCAGGACTGGGTACAGTGGTGAATGGTCAGGAGTGGATCAGGGCTGGGTACAGTGGTGAATGGTCAGGAGTGGATCGGGGCTGGGTACAGTGGTGAATGGTCTGGAGTGGATCAGGGCTGGGTCTAGTGGTTAATTGGCAGGAGTGGATCAGGGCTGGGTACAGTGGTGAATGGGCATGAGTGGATCAGGACTGGGTACAGTGGTGAACGGGCAGGAGTGGATCAGGACTGGGTACAGTGGTGAATGGTTAGCTGGAGTTGATCAGGACTGGGTACAGTGGTAAATTGGCAGGAGTGAATCAGGACTGGGTACAGTGGTAAATGGGCAGGAGTGAATCAGGACTGGGTACAGTGATGAATGGTTAGCTGGAGTTGATCAGGACTGGGTACAGTGGTAAATGGGCAGGAGTTAATCAGGACTGGGTACAGTGGTGAATGGGCTGGAATGGATCAGGACTGGATACAGTGTTGAATGGGGAGGCAGGAGTGAATCAGGACTGGGTACAGTGGTGGATGGGCAGGAGTGGATCAGGACTGGGTACAGTGGTGAATGGACAGGAGTGGATCAGGACTGGATACAATGGTGAATGGGCAGGAGTGGATCAGGACTGGATACAGTCGTGAATGGGCAGGAGTGGATCAGGACTGGGTACAGTGGTGAATGGTGAGGAGTGGATCAGGACTGGGTACAGTGGTGAATGGGCAGGAGTGGATCATGACTGGGTATAGTGGTGAATGGGCAGGAGTGGATCAGGACTGGGTACAGTGGTGAATGGTGAGGAGTGGATCACGACTGGGTACAGTAGTAAATGGGCAGGAGTGGATCAGGACTGGGTACAGTGGTGAATGGTCAGGAGTGGATCAGGACTGGGTACAGTGGTGAATGGGCAGGAGTGGATCAGGACTGGGTACATTGGTAAATCGGCAGGAGTGGATCAGGACTGGGTACAGTGGTGAATGTTCAGGAGTGGATCAGGACTCGGTACAGTGGTGAATGGGCAGGAGTGGATCATGACTGGGTACAGTGGTAAATGGTGAGGAGTGGATCAGGGCTGGGTACAGTGGTGAATGGGCAGGAGTGGATTAGGACTGAGTACAGTGGTGAATGGGCAGGACTGGATCAGGACTGGGTACAGTGGTTAATGGTCAGGAGTGAATCAGGACTGTGTACAGTGGTGAATGGGCAGGAGTTGATCAGGACTGGGTACAGTGGTGAATGGACAGGAGTGGATCAGGGCTGGGTACAGTGGTGAATGGGCAGGAGTGGATCAGGACTGGGTACAGTGGTGAATGGGCTGGAGTGGATCAGGACTAGGTTCAGTGGTGAATGGACAGGAATGAATCAGGACTGTGTACAGTGGTGAATGGGCAGGAGTGGATCAGGTCTTGGTACAGTGGTGAATGGGACGGAGTGGATCAGGACTGGGTACAGTGGTGAATGGTCAGGAGTGGATCAGGGCTGGGTACAGTGGTGAATGGTCAGGAGTGGATCAGGGCTGGGTACAGTGGTGAATGGTCTGGAGTGGATCAGGGCTGGGTCTAGTGGTTAATTGGCAGGAGTGGATCAGGGCTGGGTACAGTGGTGAATGGGCATGAGTGGATCAGGACTGGGTACAGTGGTGAACGGGCAGGAGTGGATCAGGACTGGGTACAGTGGTGAATGGTTAGCTGGAGTTGATCAGGACTGGGTACAGTGGTAAATTGGCAGGAGTGAATCAGGACTGGGTACAGTGGTAAATGGGCAGGAGTGAATCAGGACTGGGTACAGTGATGAATGGTTAGCTGGAGTTGATCAGGACTGGGTACAGTGGTAAATGGGCAGGAGTTAATCAGGACTGGGTACAGTGGTGAATGGGCTGGAATGGATCAGGACTGGATACAGTGTTGAATGGGGAGGCAGGAGTGAATCAGGACTGGGTACAGTGGTGGATGGGCAGGAGTGGATCAGGACTGGGTACAGTGGTGAATGGACAGGAGTGGATCAGGACTGGATACAATGGTGAATGGGCAGGAGTGGATCAGGACTGGATACAGTCGTGAATGGGCAGGAGTGGATCAGGACTGGGTACAGTGGTGAATGGTGAGGAGTGGATCAGGACTGGGTACAGTGGTGAATGGGCAGGAGTGGATCATGACTGGGTATAGTGGTGAATGGGCAGGAGTGGATCAGGACTGGGTACAGTGGTGAATGGTGAGGAGTGGATCACGACTGGGTACAGTAGTAAATGGGCAGGAGTGGATCAGGACTGGGTACAGTGGTGAATGGTCAGGAGTGGATCAGGACTGGGTACAGTGGTGAATGGGCAGGAGTGGATCAGGACTGGGTACATTGGTAAATCGGCAGGAGTGGATCAGGACTGGGTACAGTGGTGAATGTTCAGGAGTGGATCAGGACTCGGTACAGTGGTGAATGGGCAGGAGTGGATCATGACTGGGTACAGTGGTAAATGGTGAGGAGTGGATCAGGGCTGGGTACAGTAGTGAATGGGCAGGAGTGGATTAGGACTGGGTACAGTGGTGAATGGGCAGGACTGGATCAGGACTGGGTACGGTGGTTAATGGTCAGGAGTGAATCAGGACTGTGTACAGTGGTGAATGGGCAGGAGTTGATCAGGACTGGGTACAGTGGTGAATGGACAGGAGTGGATCAGGGCTGGGTACAGTCGTGAATGGTCAGGAGTGGATCAGGACTGGGTACAGTGGTGAATGGGCAGGAGTGGATCAGAACTGGGTACAGTGGTGAATGGGCAGGAGTGGATCAGGGCTGGGTACAGTGGGGAATGGTCAGGAGGTAGGCAGAAAGCAGGAAATTATAGGCCAGTGAGCTTAACTTCGGTAGTCGGGATGATGCTGGAATCTATCATCAAGGAAGAAATAGCGAGGCATCTGGATAGAAATTGTCCCATTGGGCAGACGCAGCATGGGTTCATAAAGGGCAGGTCATGCCTAACTAATTTCGTGGAATTTTTTGAGGACATTACCAGTGCAGTAGATAACGGGGTGCCGATGGATGTGGTATATCTGGATTTCCAGAGAGCCTTTGACAAGGTGCCACACAAAAGGTTGCTGCAAAAGATAAAGATGCATGGCATTCAGGGTAAAGTAGTAGCATGGATAGAGGATTGGTTAATTAATAGAAAGCAAAGAGTGGGGATTAATGGGTGTTTCTCTTGTTGGCAATCAGTAGCTAGTGGTGTTCCTCAGGGATCCGTGTTGGGCCCACAATTGTTCACAATTTACATAGATGATTTGGAGTTGGGGACCAAGGGCAATGTGTCCAAGTTTGCAGATGACACTAAGATGAGTGGTAAAGCGAAAAGTGCAGAGGATACTGGAAGTCTGCAGAGGGATTTGGATTGGTTAAGTGAATGGGTTAGGGTCTGGCAGATGGAATACAATGTTTACAAATGTTAGGTTATCCATTTTGGTGGGAATAACAGCAAACGGGATTGTTATTTAAACGATAAAATATTAAAGCATGCCGCTGTGCAGAGAGACTTGGGTGTGCTAGTGCATGAGTCACAGAAGGTTGGTTTACAGGTGCAACAGGTGATTAAGAAGGCAAATGGAATTTTGTCCTTCATTGCTAGAGGGATGGAGTTTAAGACTAGGGAGGTTATGTTGCAATTGTATAAGGTGTTAGTGAGGCCACACCTGGAGTATTGTGTTCAGTTTTGGTCTCTTTACTTGAGAAAGGACGTACTGGCGCTGGATGGTGTGCAGAGGAGATTCACTTGGTTAATCCCAGATCTGAAGGGGTTGGATTATGAGGAGAGGTTGAGTAGACTGGGACTGTACTCATTGGAATTTAGAAGGATGAGGGGGGATCTTATAGAAACATTTAAAATTATGAAGGGAATAGATAGGATAGATGCGGGCAGCTTGTTTCCACTGGTGGGTGAAAGCAGAACTAGGGGACATAGCCTCAAAATAAGGGGAAGTAGATTTAGGACTGAGTTTAGGAGGAACTTCTTCACCCAAAGGGTTGTGAATCTATGGAATTCCTTGCCCAGTGAAGCAGTTGAGGCTCCTTCATTACATGTTTTTAAGGTGAAGATAGATAGTTCTTTGAAGAATAAAGGGATTAAGGGTTATGGTGTTCGGGCCGGAAAGTGGAGCTGAGTCCACAAAAGATCAGCCAACATCTAATTGAATGGCGGAGCAGGCTCGAGGGGCCAGATGGCCTACTCCTGCTCCTAGTTCTTATGTTCTTATGTTCTTATGAGTGGATCAGGACTGTGCACAGTGGTGAATGGGCAGGAGTGGATCAGGACTGGGCACAGTGGTGAATGGGCAGGTGTGGGTTGTGGCTTTGTCCAACTGCTTTGATTCAATCATTAAGGAGAACTGTTACTGGTTTAGGAGAATATCACAGCTGTAAATGGTGGATACCTTGGAGGGCTTATTCAGCGAAGCAATATGTGTAGAGCTCAGGAATAGGAAGGGTGCAATCACAATGCTGTGGGTTTGCTACAGTCCTCCCAACAGTCAGTGGGCGATAGAGGAGCAGATATGTAGACAGATTTTGGAAAGGTGTAAAAGCAACTTTGTAGTTGATTTTAACTTCCCCTATATTGACTGGGACTCACTTAATGCTTGGATGGGGCAGAATTTGCAAGGAGCACCCAGGAGGGTTTCTTGAAACAATATGTAAATCGTGCAACCTGGGAAGGGACCATGCCTGAACTGATATTGGGCAATAAACCCAGCCAGGTGGTCGAAGTTTCAGTAGGGGAGCATTTCAGGATCAGTGACCATAATTCCATAAGTTTTAAGGTACTCTTTGACAAGGATAAGAGTTGTCCATGTGGCCGGAACAGAAGAATTTAGATTGGGGGTTATGTTTTTGGTAAATCAACATCTGACATGTGGGAGTCTTTCAAAAGTCAGATGATTAGAATTCAGGACCGGCATGTTCCTGTGAGGAAGGATAAGTATGGCAAGTTTCAGGAACCTTGGGTAACGAGGGATATTGTGAACCTAGCCAAAAAGAAAAAGGAAGCGTTTCTCAGGTCTAGAAGGCTGAGAACAGATAAAGCCCTTGAAGAATATAAAGGAAGTAGGAAGGAACTTAAGCAAGGAGTCAGGAGGGCCAAAGGAGACATGAAAAGTCGTTTGCAAACAGGATTAAGGAGAATCCCAAACCATTTTAAACATACATAAAGAGCAAGAGGGTGGCCAGGGAAAGCATTGGCCCACTCAAGGGCAGAGGAGGGAATCTATGTGGAGCCAGAGGAAATGGGCGAGGTACTAAATAAATACTTTGCATCAGTATTCACCAAAGAGAAGGACTTGGTGGATGATGAGTCTCGGGAAAGATGTGTAGATATTCTGGGTCATGTAGATATCAAATAAAAGGTATTGGGCGTCTTAAAATGTATTAAGGTAGATAAGTCCCCAGGGCCTGATAGGAGCTATCCCAGAATACTGAGTGAGGCAAGGGACAAAATTGCTGGGGTCTTGACAGAAATCTTTGTATCCTCATTGGCTACAGGTGATGTCCCAGAGGACCGGAGAGTAGCCAATCTTGTTCCTTTGCTTAAGAAGGGTACCAGGTATAATCTAGGAAATTATAGGCCAGTGAACATTACATCAGTGGGAGGGTAATTATTGGACAAGATTCTGAGGGACAGGATTTACTCACATTTGGAAACAAATGGACTTATTAGTGATAGGCAGCATGGTTTTGTGAAGGGGAGGTCGCGTCTCATTAACTTGATTGAGTTTTTTGAGGAAGCGACTAAGATGATTGATGTAGGAAAGGTGGTGGATGTTGTCTACATGGACTCCAGTAAAACCTTTGACATGATCCATCATGGCAGACTGGCACAAAAGGTGAGTTGACAAGTTGGATACAGAGCTGGCTCAGTCATAGAAGATAGTGGTGGAAGGGTGCTTTTCTGAATGGAAGACTGTGACTAGTGGGATTAATACTCGGACCTTTATTGTTCGGGGAATATATAAATGATTTGGAGGAAAATGTAGCTGGTCCGGGTAGTACGTTTGTGGACGGAAGATAGATTGGTGGAGTTGGGGATAGTGCAGAGATTGTCAGAGGATATAGCAGGATATAGATTGGTTGGAGACTTGGGCAGAGAAAGGACAGATGGAGTTTAATCTGGACAAATGTGAGGTAATACATTTTGGAAGGTCAAATACAGGTGGGCGTTATACAGTAAATGGCAGAACTCTTGAGTATTGACAGACAGAGATCTGGGTGTACAGGTGCACAGATCACTGAAAGTGGCAACGCAGGTGGAGAAGGTAGTCAAGAAGGCATTCAGCATGCTTGCCTTCATCAGTCAGGGTATTGAGTATAAAAATTGGCAAGTCATACTGCAACTGTACAGAATGTTAGTTAGGCCACATTTGGAATATTGCATACATTTCTGGTCGCGATTCAGAAGGATGTGGATGCTTTGGAGAGGGTGCAGCAGACGTTTACCAGGATGTTGCCTGGTCTGGATGGAGGTGGATAAACTGATTGTTTTCACTGGAACAACGGAGGTTAACGGGTGACCTGATAGAGGTTTATAAAATTATAAGTGGCATGGACAGAGTGGATAGTCAGACGCAGATGTGAGGGGGAAAGTTTAGAGGAGATATATTCGAGGCACGTTTTTTACATAGAGGGTAGTGAGTGCCAGGAATGCGCTGCCATGGGAGGTGGTGGAAGCAGATATGATAGTGACGTTTAAGAGGCATCTTGACAAATACATGAATAGGATGGGATTAGAGGGATATAGAAGGTTTTAGATGAGACAGGCATCATGATGGGCGCAGGCTTGGAAGGCCGAAGGGCCTGTTCCTGTGTTGTATTGTTCTTTTCTCTCCTCTCATGCTCAGTAGTCGGTTGTAGTAATTGTGCCTACAGCCTGCAGTCCATGTGTTACTCACAACTGAAAGATGGTAAGACTGCCTCCCAAATGAATTCGAAAGGAAGGAATTAAATCAGCCAAATGCTTATTTGTTTAATGCTCCCGGCTGTGATATGGAGGATGACAACCTGCAGCAGGAGAGGAGCTGGCCTCCTTAGCACAGACCTGAGGCAGTCGCTTTGATTGCTGACTGCAGATTGGTGAGCTTAATCCTTCAACTCAACATCGAGAACAATCAGGAATCTGTGTGAAAGGGCTGCAATAGATTAAATCCTCCAGTTTTTAATTACAAATATGTACATTTACCCGGCAACCTTGAATTCGAGCTTTCTTCCCCTCCCCCAATCCCTTCAGTAACTCCTTCCATTTTTCAAAATTAAATTGCATTCGCAATCTCATTGGCATTGTTTTATAATTGCAGGCATCTCCATTATGAGTGGCATCGTGACAGTGGGGTATTCAGACCCGCACGGCAATGAGATGAATTGCGTTGTCACTCACACTGATTCACTTCAACTTCAAACAGAAATTGCCTTCAGTCGGTGAGGGGGTTCTGAGCACTGTCACAAATAGCAGGCACATGGCTGCCGACTGGAACCTATCTTTAAATATCAGCAGCCCTCAGTATATAACCGACGGCTGCTGAAAGGGGGAAGCTTGTTATGCCGGTCAGGTTCCCGAGCGGGATAGAACTTGCACACCCAGCTGGGCTGTGTTTATTCAGTGATTCCTTCCTCATTGTTCCTGTGGGTCAAAGGACTCGTCTGTGGCAAATGATTGTTTTTATGTCATTGCTCTCCAGACCACGACCATCTGCTTTCTTGTTAATTTGCATGTTAAGACATCAGACACAAAGCGTCCTTGTGAATATTTCTCTGCATTTTAAGAGCAGCGGGAGGAGGAAGGCAAAATAATTTACCATTGGAATGAAAACGATCATCGAGTCAGTCGTCTCTGCTGGTTCGAAACGTCTGCACATTCAATGAAAATATTGCTGCACCCTCTCCAAAGCATCCACATCCCTCTGGTAGTGTGGCGACCAGAATTGTATGCAATATTCCACATGTGGCCTAACATTCTGTACAGTTGCAGTATGACTTGCCAATTTTTATACTCACTACCCCGACCGCTAAGTGCAGAAAGCAGCAGTAGGGAGATCGCCTCAATCTTTTTCAGAGTGTTCTTAATTCTTTTTTAATTGTCTGGTTATGCTGTCCTGGTTTAAACAGGGAGGAGGATGACAGATACCTTTCACCATGGGCGACACTTGATGTTCTTCTGTGTGATTTACCTCACTGCACCACAGAAACAAATAGGAATAAAGTTCATCGGGTATTTTTTAGTCATGATTTTAAAATCTTTTCTCATTCGTTTGATTTGTGAAACTTTAAAAAATAAATCGCTATCTTAATACTTTTAAAACAACAACCAGGTGGTAAATTCATGAAGCGTTTTTTCCAGCCCTTGGGACTGACCAGCTTTGGCCATAGACTGGGGAGCTCCTGTTGAACAGCAGCGGAATGAATGCATGATCTGTACTTACAGTTGGCCAATACTCACCAGAGCAAAGGAAAGAGCCGAATTGCTTGGGCACTGATTGCATCAATGATTAACAACTGCAGTTGGAGCTCTGTGATTGGGGTTAATCCTTGTAGGACTGTTTTGCATGTCACAAGCGAGCAAAGCAAAAGCGGTGAAGACAGCACTCTGACAGATGATGGATCAGCCAGGCTTGTGGCCTGAATATTGATGGTTTGTTTCGGCTATATTCCCAAAGGTGAGATGGTGGATAGATCGGATTTTCCCCACAGATTTGGAAGCTGCAGAATTCAAATGCACTAAACAGGTTGGGCAGAAGAGAGGGGAGATTCCATTGCACCAACCCAGCCTCTGAATAGAGCTCCAATAGTTCGCAAGGGAAAAGGTAACCTGCAACTGGACAGTCGGAAGTCATGTTCAGGAGACTGAAATGCTGAAGGGTTTTTAAACCACATCTCAAATAAAATGGGGAAACAGGCAATGGGAGGAGGAAATCAGCAAGCATGAATGGCAAAATGAGCAGGGAATAGGTGCATTTTGTAATATTTAAACTACTTGGCCTGAAGAGGGTACAGAAGAGGTTTACCAGGATGAGACCAGGGATGAGGAACTTCAGTTTGGTGGAAGGGTTGCAGAAGCTGAGATTGTCCTCATTCGGGCAGAGAAGGTGAAGGGGAGATCTGATAGACGTTTTTAGAATTGTGAGGGGTTTCAATCGAGCAAATAAGGAGCAATTGGGTCCTCACACACAAGTGAGTCAACAACTAAACATCGTCCGTAATTCGCCGGCTGTTGCGAATCTCTGATCCCATCGGCAGCCCTCCCCCACCCGTGGGTTTCTCGGTGGTATGGGGTGGCTTCAATGGGAAATCATTGACAAGCGGCGGGAGTAGAGTATCCCGTTGCCGGCAAATGGCACGCCGCTGAGTAACACAGAGCTGGGAGAACGGAGAATCCAGCCCGTCATAGATTTAAAATAATTGACTAAAGGGGAAGGGAACTAGTGATATCATGGGGGGTGGGGGGGGTTGAAACTAAGTTGGTAGGGGTGTTAGAACAAAGAGGTAATATCTAAGAGGAGTACTAAGATGTACCGAATACTGGGAGAGGTAGGCAGCAGAAGCATAGGGAATAGTATGGGAGAACAAAATAAAATTTAAATCAGGGTTACTGAATGTGAATGCACAAAGTCTAATAAATAAGAAGATGCTGGAAAATCTCAGCAGGTTTGGCAGCGTCTGTAGGGAGAGAAAAGAACTAACGTTTGAGTCTGATGACTCTTTGTCAAAGCTAAAGACAGAGAAAGTGGGAAATATTTATACTGTGGAGTGAGAATGAAAGATGAGTCATAGCCACAGAATCCCAGGAAAATGGGGTGTTAATAGCCACAGAAATCAAGGGAGCAGATGCTAATGGCAGTCCCCAGAGAGAGAAAAAAGAGTGAAAGGCCAAACAGCAGAGAAACTAAAATCAGAGGGTAAACTGTGACAGATGTAGATGTGGGGGGAGGGGAAGGGGGAAGCAAAGGGGAGAACGGGTAACGAAAGGTGGATAAGATGGGGGCAGTGGTGAATACATATAAAAAAAGACAAGAGAGAAATAAATGGTAAAAAACAGTTAAAATGAATTGGGATGAAAACAAAAGGGTTGAGGTGGGATAGAGCTAATCATCTGAAGTTGTTGAATTCGATGTTCAGACCGGACGGCTGTAGCGTGCCTAACCGGAAGATGAGATGTTGTTCCTCCAGTTTGCGTTGAGCTTCACTGGAACATTGCAGCAGGCCAAGGACAGACATGTGGGCATGGGAGCAGGGTCTTGTGTTAAAATGGCAAGCAACGGGAAGGTCAGGGTCCTGAATGCTTTTGGTCGCAGACTGGGTGATCGCTTTGCTGAGCACCTTCGGTCTGTGCGCATTCAGAACCCTGACCCTTCATGCCAGCTCAAGGACACCCATGTGTCCTTTCTAATCCCACCTTCCTGCACCCGCTCCTTAGCCCTGTAGCTTATTGCACTTAAGTTGCAGTTCCAGATACTTTAAAAAAGTGTCTAGGGTCTCTACCTCCACCACCAACTCGGGCAGTGAATTCCAGACTCCCACTACCCTCTGCATAAAAAAGTTCTTCCTCATGTCCCCTCTACACCTTCTGCCACTTATCTTGAATCTATGTCCGTTGGTTCTAGAATTCTCCACCAAGGGAAACAATTTATCCTGTCCACGCTCTCTCTTCCCCTCATAATTGTGTACACCTCAATTAAATCACCCCTCAGCCTTCTTTGTTCCAAGGAAAATAACCCAAATTTATTCAATCTCTCCTCGGAGGTACACTTTTCTAACCCTGGCAACACTCTTGTAAACCTCCTCTGCATTCTCTCCAGAATGATTACGTCCTTCCTGTAATGTGGCAACCAGAATCCCACACAATACTCCAGTTGTGGCTTTACCAGTGTTTTATACAATTCTAACATTATATCCTTACTTTTATATTCCATATTTCTGCCAATGAAAGAGAGCATTCCATATGCTTTCTTTACAACCTTGTCGAATTGAGCTGCTGCCTTTCGGGGCCTGTGTACTTGTACGCCAAGATCTCTGACTTCATCTATCTTTCTTAGGACATTCCCATTTATTGTGTACTCCCGACAACTGCTTTGTTATGATATGCATGTTGATTGGGATGTAAAGAGTTAACAAGTTAATGATAGTGCTTCTTACCACTAGAGGGAACCACAGAACAATCAAATATATATATATCTTGTGACTTCTGGGATTCTGGGTAGAAGATGGTTTGGCATGAGGGAGATCAGTTGTGTATTTGAGAGTTCTGTAGTTAGAGATAGCATAGCTTAGTATAGTAACCTTGTACTTTTGGAATAGGTACAAATCTTATTTAGTAGTGTTAATAAATTAGTTTTGTTTGTTAACAAAGCTTGTTGTTCTTTGTTCAACACTACGCATGCAAGCCATCCAGGTAAAGCAAAGCAGAGAACAACACATGCTACCAGGAGTCGACAGCTTTAAATTGGATTGGATTTGTTTAATGTCATGTGTACCGAAGTAGAGCGAGAAGTATTTTTCGGCAAGCAGCCCTCTTCCAGACCCTTCCATCAGGCAGAAGGTACAGAAGTCTGAAGACCCGCACATCCAAACATAGGAACAGCTTCTTCCCCACAGATAGTAGACTCCTCAACGACTCTCCCTCGGACTGATCTGTTCCCTGTAAGAACACTTTTTACGACGTCCTATGTTGCTCTTGATCATGTATTGCTTTGTTTGGCCCTTGTTCCGCACTGTAACCAGTCACTGTTTGTCGACAGTGGGTGGGATTCTCCAATCGGGCGGCTAAGTGCCACGCCGCTCCAGCTGCCGATCCCGGCCTGAACCCGGCGCCGCGGGGTCCACGCATGCGAAGTTGGGCCGGCGCCGACTACCACATGTGCAGTGGCCTTCTTCCCCACGCCGGCCCCGATGCCTAATGGGACAGGGCTACAGGAGCCGGCGGATAGGAAAGGAGGCCGGGGAACAGAGAGGCCGGCCCACCAATCGGTGGGCCCCAATCGCGGGCCAGGCCACTACGCCGACCCCTCCCGGGATCAGACGCCCCTCCCCCCACCACAGGCCACTCCCAGACCCTTCAACGGCGAGGTCCCGCCGGCTCAGAGGATGTTAGAACGCTGCCGGCGGGACTTGGCTTTTTGATGACGGCCGCTCGGCGCATCCGGGCCAGAGAATCGGCAGCCGCCTGGTGCCGCGCCGACCACGCCGGCCCCAATGGCGGAGAATCACGTCCCAGCATCTGGACGGCGTAGCACAATTCGTGCGGCCCGCCGGCGATTATTCAACCCAGCGGGGGGGGCGGCGAATCCCGCCCAAAGCTTCTCACCACTGGAGGGAACCACAGAACAGTCATATATATATATCATGTGACTTCTGGGATTCTGGGTAGAAGATGGGTAGACATGAGGGAGATCAGTTGTGTATTTGAGAGTTCTGTAGTTAGAGATAGCACAGTTTAGTACTGTAACATTGCATTTTAGGAATACATACAAATCTTATTTAGTAGTGTCAATAAATTAGTTTTGTTTGTGAAAAAAGCTTGTTGTTCTTTGTTCAATACTACACATGCAAGCCATCCAGGTAAAGCAAAGCAGTGAGTAACACATGCTTGACCTCCCTAAATGCATAACTTCAAACTTGTTAAATTCCACTTAATTGCCCACTGCACAAACCCATTATACACCATCAATAACACACGACGAGTGATAAATGTAACTGAGGCTTAATACACTAAACAGCAAGCCTCCTGCCTCTGTACCCGAACTGGGTCCGGAGGCGGAGACTTGCCACATAAGCCCGAGGGGAGGAGCCACAGGCGGAGCCATCCTGGACAAGCCCAGGCATGCACAATACAATACAATGCCATATAATGCAAATTGGTTTACCAAACCCATATATATTATTTTGGAGATCATGACTATCCTCTGCACTGTCCACCACTCGGCCAATCTTTGTGTGGTCTGCAAATTTCCCAATCGTGCCTGCAGTTGCATCACGTGATCATTGCTGACTAAGCACAGCAATTAATCTCCATAAATTAATCCACAACTCTCACAGGCATGATGCAAGGAAAACATTGAGCGTTACAAAGCTGTGAGAGTGATAGTTTCAAGATGCCATCAAGGTAACTAAGTTGCACAATACTCTTCAGGATATGTTCAACTATTTCATTTCCACTAGAACCAGGGTATTCAATTGTTTTGTACTGAGGAACCCTCTTGTTTATTTCTGATTAAACAATCTGCGTTGCTCTGCACTGTATTAGTTGGGTGGCCCTGCGGAGAGCCAGGGCTTCAGTAGCACAGCGAGTGAACTCACTGTGACAAGCTGCAATTCTTTGGAAGCTTCTGCCTCACAGGGTTAGTGATAGTCTTTCATGTATTTGTGGCTGTTAAAATTAGAGAGAAGGTCCTCATAAATCTGTGGCAGATGTTAACATGTGCTATCTGCGTCAGTGACATAATATCAGGGTCATGTTTAATATGCAGCCAGGGCTCCCGACCCTCACTGTACTGTCAGTGCCCAGACCGAGACCCTCAAAGTACGGTCTGTGCCCAGACCCAGACCCTCACTGTACTGTCAGTGCCCAGACCCAGACCCTCAATGTACTGTCTGTGCCCAGACCCAGACCCTCTCTGTACTGTCAGTGCCCAGACCCAGAACCTCACTGTACTGTCAGTGCCCAGACCCAGACCCTCACTGTACTGTCAGTGCCCAGACCCGACCCTCACTGTACTGTCAGTGTCCATGACCAGACCCTCACTGTACTGTCAGTGTCCAGACCCTGACCCTCACTGTACTGTCAGTGTCCGTGACCCAGACCCTCACTGTACTGTCAGTGTCCAGACCCAGACCCTCACTGTACTGTCAGTGTCCAGGACCCAGACCCTCACTGTACTGTCAGTGCCCAGACCCAGACCCTCACTGTACTGTCAGTGCCCAGACCCAGACCCTCACTGTACTGTCAGTGTCCGTGACCCAGACCCTCACTGTACTGTCAGTGTCCGTGACCCAGACCCTCACTGTACTGTCAGTGTCCGTGACCAGACCCTCACTGTACTGTCAGTGTCCATGACCCAGACCCTCACTGTACTGTCAGTGCCCAGACCCAGACCCTCACTGTACTGTCAGTGTCCAGACCCAGACCCTCACTGTACTGTCAGTGCCCAGACCCAGACCCTCACTGTACTGTCAGTGCCCAGACCCAGACCCTCACTGTACTGTCAGTGTCCGTGACCCAGACCCTCACTGTACTGTCAGTGTCCAGACCCAGACCCTCACTGTACTGTCAGTGTCCAGACCCAGACCCTCACTGTACTGTCAGTGTCCATGACCCAGACCCTCACTGTACTGTCAGTGTCCAGACCCAGACCCTCACTGTACTGTCAGTGTCCATGACCCAGACCCTCACTGTACTGTCAGTGTCCGGACCCAGACCCTCACTGTACTGTCAGTGTCCAGACCCAGACCCTCACTGTACTGTCAGTGTCCATGACCCAGACCCTCACTGTACTGTCAGTGTCCAGACCCAGACCCTCACTGTACTGTCAGTGTCCAGACCCAGACCCTCACTGTACTGTCAGTGTCCAGACCCAGACCCTCACTGTACTGTCAGTGTCCGAGACCCAGACCCTCACTGTACTGTCAGTGTCCAGGACCCAGACCCTCACTGTACTGTCAGTGTCCGGACCCAGACCCTCACTGTACTGTCAGTGTCCAGACCCAGACCCTCACTGTACTGTCAGTGTCCCGTGACCCAGACCCTCACTGTACTGTCAGTGTCCAGACCCAGACCCTCACTGTACTGTCAGTGTCCGTGACCCAGACCCTCACTGTACTGTCAGTGTCCGTGACCCAGACCCTCACTGTACTGTCAGTGTCCAGACCCAGACCCTCACTGTACTGTCAGTGTCCATGACCCAGACCCTCACTGTACTGTCAGTGTCCAGACCCAGACCCTCACTGTACTGTCAGTGTCCGTGACCCAGACCCTCACTGTACTGTCAGTGTCCAGGACCCAGACCCTCACTGTACTGTCAGTGTCCAGACCCAGACCCTCACTGTACTGTCAGTGTCCGTGACCCAGACCCTCACTGTACTGTCAGTGTCCAGACCCAGACCCTCACTGTACTGTCAGTGACTGACCAGACCCTCACTGTACTGTCAGTGTCCGTGACCCAGACCCTCACTGTACTGTCAGTGTCCCAGACCCAGACCCTCACTGTACTGTCAGTGTCCAGGACCCAGACCCTCACTGTACTGTCAGTGTCCAGACCCAGACCCTCACTGTACTGTCAGTGTCCAGACCCAGACCCTCACTGTACTGTCAGTGCCCAGACCCAGACCCTCACTGTACTGTCAGTGTCCCGACCCAGACCCTCACTGTACTGTCAGTGTCCAGACCCAGACCCTCACTGTACTGTCAGTGTCCGGACCCAGACCCTCACTGTACTGTCAGTGTCCAGTGACCCAGACCCTCACTGTACTGTCAGTGTCCAGACCCAGACCCTCACTGTACTGTCAGTGTCCAGACCCAGACCCTCACTGTACTGTCAGTGTCCTGACCCAGACCCTCACTGTACTGTCAGTGTCCAGGACCCAGACCCTCACTGTACTGTCAGTGTCCAGTGACCCAGACCCTCACTGTACTGTCAGTGTCCGAGACCCAGACCCTCACTGTACTGTCAGTGTCCAGACCCAGACCCTCACTGTACTGTCAGTGTCCAGACCCAGACCCTCACTGTACTGTCAGTGTCCGGGACCCAGACCCTCACTGTACTGTCAGTGTCCCGACACCAGACCCCTCACTGTACTGTCAGTGTCGTGACCCAGACCCTCACTGTACTGTCAGTGTGCAGACCCAGACCCTCACTGTACTGTCAGTGTCCAGACCCAGACCCTCACTGTACTGTCAGTGTCCAGACCCAGACCCTCACTGTACTGTCAGTGTCCAGAACCAGACCCTCACTGTGCTGTCAGTGTCCAGACCCAGACCCTCACTGTACTGTCAGTGTCCAGACCCAGACCCTCACTGTACTGTCAGTGTCCAGACCCAGACCCTCACTGTACTGTCAGTGCCCAGACCCAAGACCCTCACTGTACTGTCAGTGTCCAGACCCAGACCCTCACTGTACTGTCAGTGTCCTGACCCCAGACCCTCACTGTACTGTCAGTGTCCAGGACCCAGACCCTCACTGTACTGTCAGTGTCCCGACCCAGACCCTCACTGTACTGTCAGTGTCCATGACCCAGACCCTCACTGTACTGTCAGTGTCCATGACCCAGACCCTCACTGTACTGTCAGTGTCCAGACCCAGACCCTCACTGTACTGTCAGTGTCCAGACCCAGACCCTCACTGTACTGTCAGTGTCCAGACCCAGACCCTCACTGTACTGTCAGTGTCCATGACCCAGACCCTCACTGTACTGTCAGTGTCCTGACCCAGACCCTCACTGTACTGTCAGTGTCCGTGACCCAGACCCTCACTGTACTGTCAGTGTCCAGACCCAGACCCTCACTGTACTGTCAGTGTCCAGACCCAGACCCTCACTGTACTGTCAGTGTCCCGGACCCAGACCCTCACTGTACTGTCAGTGTCCATGACCCAGACCCTCACTGTACTGTCAGTGTCCGTGACCCAGACCCTCACTGTACTGTCAGTGTCCAGACCCAGACCCTCACTGTACTGTCAGTGTCCGTGACCCAGACCCTCACTGTACTGTCAGTGTCCAGGACCCAGACCCTCACTGTACTGTCAGTGTCCAGACCCAGACCCTCACTGTACTGTCAGTGTCCAGACCCAGACCCTCACTGTACTGTCAGTGTCCAGACCCAGACCCTCACTGTACTGTCAGTGTCCGTGACCCAGACCCTCACTGTACTGTCAGTGTCCGTGACCCAGACCCTCACTGTACTGTCAGTGTCCGTGACCCAGACCCTCACTGTACTGTCAGTGCCCAGACCCAGACCCTCACTGTACTGTCAGTGTCCAGACCCAGACCCTCACTGTACTGTCAGTGTCCAGACCCAGACCCTCACTGTACTGTCAGTGTCCGTGACCCAGACCCTCACTGTACTGTCAGTGTCCAGACCCAGACCCTCACTGTACTGTCAGTGTCCAGACCCAGACCCTCACTGTACTGTCAGTGTCCGTGACCCAGACCCTCACTGTACTGTCAGTGTCCAGACCCAGACCCTCACTGTACTGTCAGTGTCCCAGACCCAGACCCTCACTGTACTGTCAGTGTCCAGACCCAGACCCTCACTGTACTGTCAGTGTCCAGACCCAGACCCTCACTGTACTGTCAGTGTCCGTGACCCAGACCCTCACTGTACTGTCAGTGTCCAGACCCAGACCCTCACTGTACTGTCAGTGTCCGTGACCCAGACCCTCACTGTACTGTCAGTGTCCAGACCCAGACCCTCACTGTACTGTCAGTGTACCAGACCCAGACCCTCACTGTACTGTCAGTGTCCATGACCCAGACCCTCACTGTACTGTCAGTGTCCAGACCCGACCCTCACTGTACTGTCAGTGTCCGACCCAGACCCTCACTGTACTGTCAGTGTCCAGACCCAGACCCTCACTGTACTGTCAGTGCCCAGACCCAGACCCTCACTGTACTGTCAGTGTCCAGACCCAGACCCTCACTGTACTGTCAGTGTCCCAGACCCAGACCCTCACTGTACTGTCAGTGTCCCAGACCCAGACCCTCACTGTACTGTCAGTGTCCGTGACCCAGACCCTCACTGTACTGTCAGTGTCCTAGACCCAGACCCTCACTGTACTGTCAGTGTCCGTGACCCAGACCCTCACTGTACTGTCAGTGTCCAGGACCCAGACCCTCACTGTACTGTCAGTGTCCAGACCCAGACCCTCACTGTACTGTCAGTGCCCAGACCCAGACCCTCACTGTACTGTCAGTGTCCAGACCCAGACCCTCACTGTACTGTCAGTGTCCAGACCCAGACCCTCACTGTACTGTCAGTGTCCAGACCCAGACCCTCACTGTACTGTCAGTGTCCAGGACCCAGACCCTCACTGTACTGTCAGTGTCCAGGACCCAGACCCTCACTGTACTGTCAGTGTCCAGACCCAGACCCTCACTGTACTGTCAGTGTCCAGACCCAGACCCTCACTGTACTGTCAGTGTCCGTGACCCAGACCCTCACTGTACTGTCAGTGTCCAGACCCAGACCCTCACTGTACTGTCAGTGTCCAGACCCAGACCCTCACTGTACTGTCAGTGTCCAGACCCAGACCCTCACTGTACTGTCAGTGTCCAGACCCAGACCCTCACTGTACTGTCAGGTCCATGACCCAGACCCTCACTGTACTGTCAGTGTCCAGACCCAGACCCTCACTGTACTGTCAGTGTCCAGGACCCCAGACCCTCACTGTACTGTCAGTGTCGTGCCCAGACCCTCACTGTATGTCAGTGTCCGGACCCAGACCCTCACTGTCTGTCAGTGTCCGTGACCCAGACCCTCACTGTACTGTCAGTGTCCAGACCCAGACCCTCACTGTACTGTCCCAGTGCCAGACCCAGACCCTCACTGTACTGTCAGGCCCCAGACCCAGACCCTCACTGTACTGTCAGTGTACCAGACCAGAACCCTCACTGTACTGTCAGTGTCCGGGACCCCGACCCTCACTGTACTGTCAGTGTCCAGACCCCGACCTCACTGTACTGTCAGGTCCAGACCCAGACCCTCACTGTACTGTCGTGTCCGGACCCCAGACCCTCACTGTACTGTCAGTGTCCAGACCCAGACCCTCACTGTACTGTCAGTGCCCAGCCCCAGACCCTACTGTCAGTGCCCAGACCCAGACCCTCACTGTACTGTCAGTGTCCAGACCCAGACCCTCACTGTACTGTCAGTGTCCAGACCCAGACCCTCACTGTACTGTCAGTGCCCAGACCCAGACCCTCACTGTACTGTCAGTGTCCGTGACCCAGACCCTCACTGTACTGTCAGTGTCCATGACCCAGACCCTCACTGTACTGTCAGTGTCCGGACCCAGACCCTCACTGTACTGTCAGTGTCCGTGACCAGACCCTCACTGTACTGTCAGTGCCCAGACCCAGACCCTCACTGTTCTGTCAGTGTCCGTGACCCAGACCCTCACTGTACTGTCAGTGTCCATGACCCAGACCCTCACTGTACTGTCAGTGTCCAGGACCCAGACCCTCACTGTACTGTCAGTGTCCGGACCCAGACCCTCACTGTACTGTCAGTGCCCAGACCCAGACCCTCACTGTACTGTCAGTGTCCAGGACCCAGACCCTCACTGTACTGTCAGTGTCTAGACCCAGACCCTCACTGTACTGTCAGTGCCCAGACCCAGACCCTCACTGTACTGTCAGTGTCCAGACCCAGACCCTCACTGTACTGTCAGTGTCCAGACCCAGACCCTCACTGTACTGTCAGTGCCCAGACCCAGACCCTCACTGTACTGTCAGTGTCCAGACCCAGACCCTCACTGTACTGTCAGTGTCCGTGACCCAGACCCTCACTGTACTGTCAGTGCCCAGACCCAGACCCTCACTGTACTGTCAGTGCCCAGACCCAGACCCTCACTGTACTGTCAGTGTCCAGACCCAGACCCTCACTGTACTGTCAGTGCCCAGACCCAGACCCTCACTGTACTGTCAGTGCCCAGACCCAGACCCTCACTGTACTGTCAGTGCCCAGACCCAGACCCTCACTGTACTGTCAGTGTCCGTGACCCAGACCCTCACTGTACTGTCAGTGTGCCAGACCCAGACCCTCACTGTACTGTCTGTGTCCGACACCCAGACCCTCACTGTACTGTCAGTGACCGACACCCAGCCCCTCACTGTACTGTCAGTGTCTGTGACCCAGACCCTCACTGTACTGTCAGTGCCCAGACTCAGACCCTCACTGTACTGTCAGTGTCCAGACCCAGACCCTCACTGCACTGTCAGTGTCCGTGTCCCAGACCCTCACTGTACTGTCAGTGACCGACACACAGACCCTCACTGTACTGTCA
The DNA here is from genome assembly GCF_902713615.1 of Scyliorhinus canicula. NCBI lineage: Eukaryota > Metazoa > Chordata > Chondrichthyes > Carcharhiniformes > Scyliorhinidae > Scyliorhinus > Scyliorhinus canicula. Next base: position 93,749,296 of record NC_052161.1, on the reverse strand, counting down.
GTGTACAGACCCAGACCCTCACTGTACTGTCAGTGCCCAGACCCTCACTGTACTGTCAATGCACAGGCCCAGACCCTCACTGTACTGTTAGTTTACAGACCCAGACCCTCACTGTACTGTCAGTGTCCGACACCCAGACCCTCACTGTACTGTCAGTGTCCAGACCCAGACCCTCACTGTACTGTCAGTGTCCGTGACCCAGACCCTCACTGTACTGTCAGTGTCCGTGACCCAGACCCTCACAGTACTGTCAGTGTCCGTGACCCAGACCCTCACTGTACTGTCAGTGTCCAGACCCGGACCCTCACTGTACTGTCACAGCCCAGACCCTGACCCTCACTGTGCTGTCAGTGTCCAAACCCAGACCCTCACTGTACTGTCAGTGTCCGTGACCTAAACCCTCACTGTACTGTCGGTGTCCGTGACCCAGACCCTCACTGTCCTGTCAGTGCCCAGACCCAGACCCTCACTATACTGTCAGTGTCCAAACCCAGACCCTCACTGTACTGTCAGTGTCCGTGACCCAGACCCTCACTGTCCTGTCAGTGCCCAGACCCAGACCCTCACTGTACTGTCAGTGTCCAGACCCAGACCCTCACTGTACTGTCAGTGTCCAGACCGAGTCCCTCACTGTACTGTCAGTGCCCAGAACCAGACCCTCACTGTACTGTCAGTGTCCGTGACCCAGACCCTCACTGTACTGTCAGTACCCAGACCCAGACCCTCACTGTACTGTCAGTGTCCAGACACAGACCCTCACTGTACTGTCAGTGTGCGTGACCCACACCCTCACCGTACTGTCAGTGTCCGTTACCCAGACCCTCACTGTACTGTCAGTGTCCGTGACCCAGACCCTCACTGTACTGTCAGTGTCCGTGACCCAGACCCTCACTGTTCTGTCAGTGTCCAGACCCAGACCCTCACTGTACTGTCAGTGCCCAGACCCCGACCCTCACTGTGCTGTCTGTGTCCAGACCCAGACCCTCACTGTACTGTCAGTGTCCATGACCCAGACCCTCACTGTACTGTCATCGACCGACACCCAGACCCTCACTGTACTGTCAGTGTCTGTGACCCAGACCCTCACTGTACTGTCAGTGCCCAGACTCAGACCCTGACTGTACTGTCAGTGTCCAGACCCAGACCCTCACTGTACTGTCAGTGTCTAGACCCAGACCCTCACTGTATTGTCAGTGCCCAGACCCAGACCCTCACTGTACTGTCAGTGTCCAGACCCAGACCCTCACTGTACTGTCAATGTCCAGACCCAGACCCTCACTGTACTGTCAGTGCCCAGACCCCGACCCTCACTGTGCTGTCTGTGTCCAGACCCAGACCCTCACTGTACTGTCTGTGTACGTGACCCAGACCCTCACTGTACTGTCAGTGCCCAGACCCAGACCCTCACTGTACTGTCAGTGCCCAGACCCAGACCCTCACTGTACTGTCAGTGTCCAGAACCAGACCCTCACTGTACTGTCAGTGTCCAGACCCAGACCCTCACTGTACTGTCAGTGCCCAGACCCAGACCCTCACTGTACTGTCAGTGTCCTTGACCCAGACCCTCACTGTACTGTCAGTGTGCAGACCCAGACCCTCACTGTACTCTCTGTGTCCGACACCCAGACCCTCACTGTACTGTCAGTGACCGACACCCAGCCCCTCACTGTACTGTCAGTGTCTGTGACCCAGACCCTCACTGTACTGTCAGTGCCCAGACTCAGACCCTCACTGTACTGTCAGTGTCCAGACCCAGACCCTCACTGCACTGTCAGTGTCCGTGACCCAGACCCTCACTGTACTGTCAGTGTCGAGACCCAAACCCTCACTGTACTGTCTGTGTCCAGACCCAGACCCTCACTGTACTGTCAGTGTGCAGACCCAGACCCTCACTGTACTCTCTGTGTCCGACACCCAGACCCTCACTGTACTGTCAGTATCCGTGACCCAGACCCTCACTGTACTGTCAGTGTCCAGACCCAGACCCTCACTGTACTGTCAGTGTCCAGACCCTGACCCTCACTGTGCTGTCAGTGCCCAGACACAGACCCTCACTGTACTGTCAGTGTCCAGACCAGACCCTCACTGTACTGTCAGTGTCCGTGACCCAGACCCTCACTGTACTGTCAGTGTCCGTGACCCAGACCCTCACAGTACTGTCTGTGTCCAGACCCAGACCCTCACTGTACTGTCAGTGTCCGTGACCCAGACCCTCACTGTACTGTCAGTGACCGACACCCAGACCCTCACTGTAATGTCAGTGTCCGAGACCCAGACCCTCACTGTACTGTCAGTGTCCAGACCCAGCCCCTCACTGTACTGTCAGTGTCCAGACCCAGACCCTCACAGTACTGTCAGTGTCCAGACCCAGACCCTCACTGTACTGTCAGTGTCCGTGACCCAGACCCTCACTGTACTGTCAGTGCCCAGACCCAGACCCTCACTGTACTGTCAGTGCCCAGACCCAGACCCTCACTGTGCTGTCAGTGTCCGTGACCCAGACCCTCACTGTACTGTCAGTGTCCGTGACCCACTACCTCACGGTGCTGTCAGTGCCCAGACCCAGAACCTCACTGTACTGTCTGTGTCCAGACCCAGACCCTCACTGTACTGTCAGTGTCCAGACCCAGACCCTCACTGTACTGTCAGTGCCCAGACCCAGTCCCTCACAGTACTGTCAGTGTCCAGACCCAGACCCTCACTGTACTGTCAGTGTCCAGACCCAGACCCTCACTGTACTGTCAGTGTCCGAGACCCAGACCCTGACTGTACTGTCAGTGACCGACACCCAGACCCTCACTGTACTGTCAGTGTCCAGACCCAGACCCTCACTGGACTGTCAGTGTCCGAGACCCAGACCCTCACTGTACTGTCAGTGCCCAGACCAATATCCTCACTGTACTGTCAGTGCCCAGACCCAGCCCCTCACTGTACTGTCAGTGTCTGTGACCCAGACCCTCACTGTACTGTCAGTGCCCAGACCCAGACCCTCACTGTACTGTCAGTGTCCGTGACCCAGACCCTCACTGTGCTGTCAGTGTCCGTGACCCAAACCCTCACTGCACTGTCAGTGTCCGAGGCCGAGACCCTCACTGTACTGTCAGTGTCTGTCACCCAGACCCTCACTGTACTGTCAGTGACCGACACCCAGTACCTCACTGTACTGTCAGTGTACAGACCCAGACACTCACTGTACTGTCAGTGTCCGTGGCCCAGACCCTCACTGTCCTGTCGGTGCCCAGACCCAGCCCTTCACTGTACTGTCAGTGTCCAGACCCAGACCCTCACTGTACTGTCAGTGTCTGTCACCCAGACCCTCACTGTACTGTCAGTGTCCAGACCCAGACCCTCACTGTACTGTCAGTGTCCAGACCCAGTCCCTCACTGTACTGTCAGTGTCCGTGACCCGGACCCTCACTGTACTGTCAGTGTCTGTGACCCAGACCCTCACTGTACTGTCAGTGTCCGTGTCCCAGACCCTCACTGTACTGTCAGTGCCCAGACCCAGACCCTCACTGTACTGTCAGTGTACAGACCCACACCCTCACTGTACTGTCAGTTTACAGACCCAGACCCTCACTGTACTGTCAGTGTCCGTGACCCCGACCCTCACTGTACTGTCAGTGTCCGTGACCCCGACCCTCACTGTACTGTCAGTGTCCGTGTCCCAGACCCTCACTGTACTGTCAGTGACCGACACCCAGACCCTCACTGTACTGTCAGTGTACAGACCCAGACCCTCACTGTACTGTCAGTGCCCAGACCCTCACTGTACTGTCAGTGTACAGACCCAGACCCTCACTGTACTGTCAGTGTCCGACACCCAGACCCTCACTGTACTGTCAGTGTCCAGACCCAGACCCTCACTGTACTGTCAGTGTCCGTGACCCAGACCCTCACTGTACTGTCAGTGTCCGTGACCCAGACCCTCACAGTACTGTCAGTGTCCGTGACCCAGACCCTCACTGTACTGTCAGTGTCCAGACCCGGACCCTCACTGTACTGTCACAGCCCAGACCCTGACCCTCACTGTACTGTCAGTGCCCAGACCCAGACCCTCACTGTGCTGTCAGTGTCCAAACCCAGACCCTCACTGTACTGTCAGTGTCCGTGACCTAAACCCTCACTGTACTGTCGGTGTCCGTGACCCAGACCCTCACTGTCCTGTCAGTGCCCAGAGTCAGACCCTCACTATACTGTCAGTGCCCAGACCCAGACCCTCACTATACTGTCAGTGTCCAAACCCAGACCCTCACTGTACTGTCAGTGTCCGTGACCCAGACCCTCACTGTCCTGTCAGTGCCCAGACCCAGACCCTCACTGTACTGTCAGTGCCCAGACCGAGTCCCTCACTGTACTGTCAGTGCCCAGAACCAGACCCTCACTGTACTGTCAGTGTCCGTGACCCAGACCCTCACTGTACTGTCAGTGTCCAGACACAGACCCTCACTGTACTGTCAGTGTGCGTGACCCACACCCTCACCGTACTGTCAGTGTCCGTTACCCAGACCCTCACTGTACTGTCAGTGTCCGTGACCCAGACCCTCACTGTACTGTCAGTGTCCGTGACCCAGACCCTCACTGTTCTGTCAGTGTCCAGACCCAGACCCTCACTGTACTGTCAGTGCCCAGACCCCGACCCTCACTGTGCTGTCTGTGTCCAGACCCAGACCCTCACTGTACTGTCAGTGTCCATGACCCAGACCCTCACTGTACTGTCAGTGACCGACACCCAGACCCTCACTGTACTGTCAGTGTCTGTGACCCAGACCCTCACTGTACTGTCAGAGCCCAGACTCAGACCCTGACTGTACTGTCAGTGTCCAGACCCAGACCCTCACTGTACTGTCAGTGTCTAGACCCAGACCCTCACTGTATTGTCAGTGCCCAGACCCAGACCCTCACTGTACTGTCAGTGTCCAGACCCAGACCCTCACTGTACTGTCAATGTCCAGACCCAGACCCTCACTGTACTGTCAGTGCCCAGACCCCGACCCTCACTGTGCTGTCTGTGTCCAGACCCAGACCCTCACTGTACTGTCTGTGTACGTGACCCAGACCCTCACTGTACTGTCAGTGCCCAGACCCAGACCCTCACTGTACTGTCAGTGCCCAGACCAAGACCCTCACTGTACTGTCAGTGTCCAGAACCAGACCCTCACTGTACTGTCAGTGTCCAGACCCAGACCCTCACTGTACTGTCAGTGCCCAGACCCAGACCCTCACTGTATTGTCAGTGCCCAGACCCAGACCCTCACTGTACTGTCTGTGTCCAGACCCAGACCCTCACTGTACTGTCAGTGTCCAGACCCAGACCCTCACTGTACTGTCAGTGACCGACACCCAGCCCCTCACTGTACTGTCAGTGTCTGTGACCCAGACCCTCACTGTACTGTCAGTGCCCAGACTCAGACCCTCACTGTACTGTCAGTGTCCAGACCCAGACCCTCACTGCACTGTCAGTGTCCGTGACCCAGACCCTCACTGTACTGTCAGTGTCGAGACCCAAACCCTCACTGTACTGTCTGTGTCCAGACCCAGACCCTCACTGTACTGTCAGTGTGCAGACCCAGACCCTCACTGTACTCTCTGTGTCCGACACCCAGACCCTCACTGTACTGTCAGTGTCCGACACCCAGACCCTCACTGTACTGTCAGTATCCGTGACCCAGACCCTCACTGTACTGTCAGTGTCCAGACCCAGACCCTCACTGTACTGTCAGTGTCCAGACCCAGACTCTCACTGTGCTGTCAGTGCCCAGACCCAGACCCTCACTGTACTGTCAGTGTCCAGACCCAGACCCTCACTGTACTGTCAGTGTCCGTGACCCAGACCCTCACTGTACTGTCAGTGTCCAGACCCAGACTCTCACTGTGCTGTCAGTGCCCAGACCCAGACCCTCACTGTACTGTCAGTGTCCAGACCCAGACTCTCACTGTGCTGTGAATGTCCAGACCCAGATCCTCTTTTTATATTCCATGTTCCAGGCCACCATGATACTGGCAGATGTTGAGAATGAAGATTATGAAATTACTCGAAGCAAACAATGTTCAGTGTTAAAGGATGTGCACTTGTTTGCTTATTGTCCAGAGGGAAGTCTGCAGGCTGTGTACAGCTGTGGAAGGAATCATGCGCGATTCCTGCTTTCTGCTGACTTTGCTGACCTTCAGTCAGCCGCAGCAAAAATCAGACAGTTTTACATTCCTCAGACGTAAATGGGGAACATTGGATAAGGTTTTGCCTCCTGACAGTGAACAGTTGAGTCGTGCAGCAGGGGGCAGTGCAGCTACAATGTACAGGAGTCCCTGCCGGGGAGGGGAATGAGGTGGATTTTGGGGAACAGGGAAAATTGTCGGATTCTTCAGAGTGTCACATTCAGCCACTGTGTTCGTCTGATGATTATTGTAAAATCCAAGAAGCAACTAAAATATTCGATCATTTTCCCAATAACAAACTTTCAAACTGAAACACCAAGCAGTAAATCTTTCACACGCACACACCCAGACATTTTTCACAGTAATTGGCACTGTTGTTCTGTGGAGATTTTGATCAGATTGTCTATTAAGAAATGGGATGCAGATTCATTGCAACCAGTGTGATGGAATTAATGTTTTGTCCTGGCAGTATAGACAGCCGCATTGCAATATAATTGTTGATCTGTCAACTTGTGCGAGTGTGGAGGGGAAAATGATCAGCTCTCGTCATCATTTCACCTCCTGAGCTGTGAGCTTCACAGTCTTAATCTGAATTTAAAAAAAAATGTTTTGGTTGATGAATAAACAGCACACTTCGAATTCTGAATCTTCCAGTGAAGTGATAACAGGGGTAATAGAAATGGATTAAGATTCACATGGCAGCGGTTCCATTCTGCACGGCTCAAAGTTATTACCTTACCCATCAATTGATGAGAAGGCATTTCCTCAATGGAGTGCACATGCCTGGTGCTCGGCGAGCAAGTTACACCAGCTTCCAGAGACACGTGAAGTTTTATGGGACTTTTCATGCCAAAGATTTTAGCAGACAGTAATTCAATAGAAAATGGTTAACGCTGTGACAAGCAATTCAACTCAGAAACTCTAATAACATCACAAAGTGAGGGAGAGTTTGCTTCACTGGAGCTACAGATTGGGGGATTATAAATTAATTTTCTGAGCTCGGGATTTGAGTAGGTGGCAGTGACTCGCAGACCGCTGAATGGACGTTGTGCTGATTTTTGAATGGCGAGTTTGAAAGTTAACATGACGCGCTTGTGAATGTGTACCTCACAATCACAGTGTAGCGTGGAGCTTTGCATTGTACAATGGTGGCACAGTGGTCGTCATTTCTGCCTTACAGCTCCAGGGATCTGGGTTCAAATCCAGCCTCGGGTGACTGTGTAGAGCTTGCACTTTCTCCCTGTATGTAAGTGGGTTTCCTCCAGGTGCTCCGGTTTCCTCCAACAGTCCAATGAAATGCAGGTTAGATAGATTGGCCATGCTAAATTGCCCCTGAGTGTCCAAAAGGTTAGGTGAGATTACAGGGGTAGGGTGGAGGCATGGCCTTAAGTAGAATGTTCTTTCCAAGGGCTGGTGCCAACACGATGGGCTGAATGGCTTCCTTCTGCACTGTATAGATTCTATTCTATTCTAACAGGATATTAAATACAGATCCCTTGCGGTGTGGGGTGGCACTGGATTGGTAAGCAGGAGGAAGAGAAGATGTTGAGCGTACACAACTGATCATTCAGCATCTGTAAATGTCACGGTCAGTTCCTGTAATTCCAAGAGCCATTCTGCACCCCTCTGTGCACTATCTAGGCACCGCATACTGTACATTACACGCTTGAGGTAAACCTACTCTTAAATTTTTAAGAGCAAGTGAACCCATTTGCAGTGAGAGGTGATCAGCTCCAATGGCGCTTAAGTGTAGATTGCTTTTATAATGCTTTCTCAGAAGGTGAAAATTCGAGAATTTAAAATAATTTAAGAACTAGCGAGGTAATTATTGAAATCTAACATAATTTACCTCAGGCGAAGACATCCTCCATGGACAGATCTCGGTTCACGCTGGTACAGTTTTCGACTGCAACTATTTTAATCAATTTTTCTTACCAGAAGGGACAGCGTTTTGGAAGCATTGATTAACTGTCAAGGGTCACGACACATTTCCATTCATTGAATGCAGTACAGGGGAAAAGGGGGCCTTTCCATGGACTGAAAGCAATCTTCACAGCAGATAACAGGGAAAGGGCTCAAACTGCCTATTTTCACACGGGATCCGATCTCTATTTGACAAGATAAATAACAATAAAAGATGTAATTGATTTTTATGGTTTTGTGATATTTTGGAGATGAAGCCAGATCACTGTGGCTTCAGGCAAACTTCATTGTGCAACTAAATAAAACCATTAAATGGGATCAGAGCGCCGGAGTGGAAATTGGGAGGTTACCCAATGGGTGGCTAATTCATTCCACTGCCCAGGCAGTGGAGATGAAAATATACATCATATATCACTATTGTTTAGGCTCGCATATGCCCTTTCTTTGATGACAATCCTATCTCCTATGCCCCTGAAGATATTGGCTCACACTAGGGTACAGTTCTATGGGGGCTGGCCATCGTTCAGTGTGGTGCCTAGGGTGTGGGTGTCAGTAGGCTAATGTACTGTGGGAAGCATCACAGCCAGACCTGCCCCGTCCTCATTTACCATCCAAGCTGCACTTTTACAACAAGGCTGCCTTAGCAATAAAAGAGAGACATGGAAACCTTGGCTTGTGTTCACTTTCTGTGACTCAGGAATGCTGAGGCCGATGGCAATGTGCTCGTCTGAGATCATTGAACTGATCACATGCCAGGAATTAAACATGGGATCTTCCTGGTCAGTGTGATACATGTTTGCACCAAGCAACTTAATGTGTCTCCTTAATGGACTGGTCGTCATGGTGACTTACTATAGGAAAAGGTAATTAAAGGTCTGATCATTACTTTTGTTTAACGTGGTGAAAATATAGATCACTGATTTCATCCTATTAATAAATGTAAGTCCTGTAGTGACGATAGTGACCCACCGTACATAGTTTGTTAGATCAATCCAGCACTTTAAGTTGATAGAAACATTGATGTGCCATCAATGAACACAAGACGAGTAGTGAACGTAACTGCGGCTTTAATAAACTAAACAGAAAGCCTCCTGGCCTTGGATCCCGAAATGGGGCAGCGGCGGAGACAGGCCACCTTTATACCGAGCCGGAGGGGAGGCGGAGCCAGCAGGCAGTAGTTTACCATATTACATATAATACAGTGGCAGTTTACCACAATACACATATTATATACTACAGAGGCTCGGAGACAGCAGGGACAAGCCCAGGCATGTAGCAATACAACAGTACAATACAATACAGTGGTTTACCACAAACATAAACATAGAAACATAGAAAATAGGAGCAGAAGGAGGCCATTTGGCCCTTCGAGCCTGCTCTGCCATTCATTATGATCATGGCTGACCACCCAACTCAGTATCCTCTTCCCATTTTCTTCCCATATCCTTTGATTCCCTTCACACCACACAATATGTCTAACTGCTTCTTGAAAACAACCAATATTTTGGACTCAACCTTTTCCTGTGGTAATGAGTTCCACCGGCTCACCACTCTCTGTGTGAAGAAATTTCTCCTCATTTCACTGCATCCTCAGACTTGATAGTCCCAACATTCTTTCTGCATCAACCCTGTCTAGTCATGTTAGAATTTTATAGATTTCTATGAGAACACTCTCATTCTTCTGAACTCCAGCGAGTATAACCCTAACCAATTCAATCTCGCCTCGTACATCCATCCTGCCATAGAGTTTTCATAGAATTTACAGTGCAGAAGGAGGCCATTCAGCCCATCGAGACTGCACCGGCTCCTGGAAAGAGCACCCCACCCATGGTCAACATCTCTACCCTATCCCCATAACCCAGTAACCCCACCCAACACTAAGAGCAATTTTGGACACTAAGGACAATTTATCATGGCCAATCCACCTAACCTGCACATCTTTGGACTGTGGGAGGAAACGGGAGCACCCGGAGGAAACCCACGCACACACGGGGAAGATGTGCAGACTCCGCACAGACAGTGACCCAAGCCGGAATCGAAGGGACCCTGGAGCTGTGAAGCAATTGCGCTATCCACAATGCTACCATGCTGCCAGTTACCATCCCAGTAATCAGTCTGGTAAACCTTCTGTGCACTCCCTCTATAGCAACAACATCCTACCTCAAATAAGGAGACCAAAACTGCACACAATGTTCCAGGTGTGGTCTCACCAAAGTCTGTTTGATTGCAGCAAAACACCCCTGCGCCTGTACTCAATTCCTCTTGCTATGAAGACCAACATACCCTTTGCCTTCTTCACTGCCTGCTGTAGCTGCATGCTTACCTTCAGTGACCGGTATATAAGGACAACAGATCTCATCGCACACTCCCCTCTCCCAATCGATAACCATTCAGATAATAATCTACATTGTGCCATCTGCAATTTTGGGGATATTACATTTACTCCCCTCATCCAACTCATTAATGTATATTATGAATAGCTGGGGTGCGGGCACTGATCCCTGTGGTACCCCACTAGTCACTGCCTACCATTTGGAAAAAGTCCCGGTAATTCCTACTCGTTGTTTCTTGTCTGCCAACCAGTTTTCTATCCATCTCTGCCCCCCATTCCCATGCATTTTGATTTTACGCAGTAATCTTTTCTGTGGGACCTTATTGAAAGATTTCTGAAAGTCCAAATAAACCACATTCACTGGCTCCCCCTTATCAGCTCTACTACCTTCATCTTCAAAGAATTCCAGTGGCTTTGTCAAACATGATTTTCCTTTTTTTAAATCCATGCTGCCTCTGTCTGATCCTGCCACTGTTTTCCAAGGGCGCTGCTGTTAAATCTTTTATAATTGTAAGGAAAGCAAAGGTAGTCTTAAGGAAATTAGATTTGTATTGCTAAACATTAGAAATCAGTATTGTTCTAATTTTTGTTTAATTCAATGTTTCTGTGTAAGGAAGGGTAAAACCTATAGTTCAATACATGCTGGACAAAGGTGTTTGTAAGTGTGGGGGTTGATTAAGTTCCAACTGTGTTTCTATTGTTCTTAAAGAGGGCAACGGTGTGAAGAATACATAAAAGACATAAGCATATGGGTGTTGCTGAGCAACTGGTGCCTTGCAAGTTTTAGTTCAGCTAATTTGATAGCAGCTGGAGATCAGTAATGGGAGAGCAAGCATCTCTCATAGCTCTGCTAGAAGCATTGTTCGAAGGCTAGAGTGGGAACATCTTTCTCAACTCTGCAAGAAGAAAAGACATACCATGGAATGATGGTCAAGAAAACAAGTGTAGAGATCGGAACAGCATCTAGTTAAGGAAAGCAGAGAAATGAAGAGAAATTTCCAAGAAGTCTGTGGTTAAAGGTGCTAGAGCAAAGAAAGATGGACAGAGCTGTGACAACAGAAAGGTATGTGAAATGACTTTAGATTTAAAGGTTTTATTACAGCCTGTAGAACCTGAGTTGAAATAACCAGGGAAATCGATGTCTGGATCACAGAGTTTATGTAAAAGCAGGAAATCTGAAAGCGACGGTGTAAAATCCTGGACTAGATTCACTGTTAAAAATGGAGCAGAATCTTGGGTTAGAAGAGTAGTTTGTAAAACCTGGACGAGATCTCAGAATGCAAATGGCTAGGAGAAAACATTATTATGAGAAAATAATTTGGAGTACGTTTTTGGGAGCGGGGTTTGGAAACTCTCATGTGACAATCATCTGGAAGGATTCTGAGGAGAAATCCACAGACATTCACTTGAGGTACAGAAAGGAGTGTGTGTATTTGACCACAGTCAACTTGTGTGCTTAAAAAGACCTTTATTTGTTAATGAGTCCATTGTAGCTTAAGCTGTACTTTGTAATCCGTGTTAATCCTAAATTCTTTGTGTAATTGTTGAACTAAAAGGGGAGCAAAAGAGCATCATAATCCAATTTTTTCCTGTTTAATACATTTTTGTTCTTGTTGATAAAACTAATTAACGGTCTCGTGACTCTGCTCCCCCACGCATTACAAAATAAAGTAAAAGCTACAGCATTTTGAGCCAATGTTCCATTCTGGGATCATCTCGTCCAGTTATAACATCAACTGAGATTGCAACAAGGAAGCACTCGAGCATTTTCCCCACTACCGATGTCTGGCTGACTGGTCTATAATTCCCTGTTTATTCTCTACCTCCCTTTTTAAAATAGTGGGGCTACATTGGCTACCCTCCAACTTGTAGGAACTGATCCAGAGTCTACAGAATCTTGGAAGATGACCACCAATTCATCCAATAGTTCAAGGGACACTTCCTAGAGTACTATGTGATCAATCTGCTCAGTGGAAAGCACCTAAGTTATTTAGAAGGTGTGACACTTCACAAGCACCAAGGGAAATGATGAATGGAGTTGTAAAGATCAACCTCACTGTAATCTGAGTGCAATAACCAGCAGGGGGGACATATGATTTGGGGATGATTGTTTTTCCCATGCTCCTCGAGGAGGACGAGCTCCCCCGCTAGGGGCGGGGCAGATTACCTCTACTTGTATAATGGGACGGCCATCTTGGAACTGAACAGCAGAGACAGAATACCCGGTGAGGTTGAACCAGGCCTCATGTATATATTTGTAGTTTAAATAAATGTCTTTTACTTTCACTCATTTGGCTCCCTGTGCCTTATTAGACTGACATAATTGGGTCTTGTTTCCATTTCTATTGCACAATTGATTTTAGCTCGGTACAGGCCAGCCAGTTTAATCTCCATGGTGGGAAGCTTCTAGAAGTGATACGTCAGGATGAAATTAATAGCTACGTGACAGGTGAATTAAGGAAAACCAGGATAGATTTGTCAAGGACAAGCGATGTTGAACTAGCATGCTGGATATTTTTGAAGAGGTTGATGTAGATAATAATGTTGACGTGATGCACAGGGACTTCCAAAAGGAATTGATGAACCTTGCTGCACAGGACACAGTTTCAAAATTCTGAAACATTTGTGAACTGTGAGGACAGAGTAAAACCTGCGAATGACATTGACAGAATTGGCAAATGATTGGCAGATGGAACTTAATGCAGTGAAGTGGGAAGTGGTTCATTTTGGTAGGTTAAAATAATTTGGTTAAAATTCAACCTGCGTGTAGACATGAACATTATTGAGGGTTGTAGGGCAGATTGAGAGAGCAGTTAATAAAACATTCACTATCAACATAACCCAATAATGGAATGCAAACTTTTCTCATTCGTGTGCGCAACTGAGTTGTTATTCCAGGCCTCGGTGATGGCAAGTTACTGAGACCCTGAACAATCGGGTCGCTGTCACCTGGTCAAAGTGTTGCAAACTCGTGTGCAGCTTTTGTCAGCAGCTCAGCGCATCAGTGAATGCTTGAGTGCAAAACTATGACCAGTGCCAGCTGGAAGGCTTTGAATCCTGTAGATGTTAAAGGCTGTTGTGACTTTCACAGTAACAGGCGACACTGTGAGAGAGCGACACTGTCGGTCAAAGTCCTGTCTATGGCCGCACTGAGCTCCCTGGTGTACAGAGGCTGGCTCAGATACACCCGAGCGGTGTATTTGGCTTTTAGCCCACGAGCCAATTGCAAGATTGCCCCACCCACACACCTGAAGCACAAACAAGCTGCCATTGCTTTACCTGACCATCCTCGTCCAGCAATCAAATGAGTTCGTCGGGCAGTCTGCTGGATCTCATGTTGACAGGAAGAAGATCTTTTACACGCAGAGGGTAGTGGGAGTCTGGAATTCGCTGCCTGAGTTGAAGGCAGAGACCCTAAAATCTTTTTAAAAATACCTGGATCAGCACCTTAAGTGTTGTAAACTACAGGGCTATGGACTGTGTGCAGGAAAATGGGATTGGAAAGGGCACCTGGATGTCTTTGCGCTGGCATGGACAAGGTGGGCCAAATGGCCTCCTTTTCTATGGTTCTAAAGGGAGTTCTGCACAGCAAGAAAGCAAATGCCAGGAGAAAACTGGGCTGTGCATTTTTTTCTGGATCCTCCCAGCAGTCATGATTGACAGTCTGCAGTGAACAATTTGGGCCTATTTTATCTGGACAGAGTACAAGGAGTTGGCAGGCAATGCAGCCTCAAAAAGTCCTCACCCATTCAACTGAAATAAATTTACATGATTTTTTGATGTGACAGTGAAGGCCTCATATTTGAAGTGCAGTTCCCAAACTGCAGAGCAAAGGGATTACCCGAATGTGTCCATTTTATCTCTTGTTTGTAAAGGAAACAATGTGAAATGATTCAGTCTTTTGGTAAGGCATGCTGCTCTAATTTTCTACTCTGTAGGTTGGGCAGACTCCTCTACCCCTCACCTTACCCCATTGTCCAACACATCTAATAAATAATTTCACCCCCTCGTGATTTAAGATAAGTTCTATCCTTTGCAGCAGATGATCAAAAGTTCCATGTTTGCGACAGCCTCCAACCTCTTCACGCAGACACTGCTGGGCAGGACTGTGATTGCTCACAAAGGAACAGCAGTAGGTAATGAACATCAACAACCCAACCCTGGCCCATCCCTGCCACAGACCCCCAGCCAAAAAATCTAAATGCCACCTCTTCATGTTAGATTAGATGTTTCGACATGCATAGAGTGCTTTCCTGCTCCGTGCCTTTTGTCCATGTGTTGTCTTAGCCTTAGAAACAGAAAGCAGTTAGTCGTGAGCCACTCAAACATCACCCTGTGTCCCAGCCATCACCCAGCCTTAGGAAATGTGCTTCTGTTCATTCTCAGGCTTGGGCAACACCAGAGCTCAGGAGGAGGGAGGTGCAGATGGTGTCAAACATCAGGGCCCAGGGACTTGGGCTCTTTGCTCCAAATGGAGTTTCTTATTGTCCTTCTGCCTGAGCAAACAGAGGCAGAGCTGAAAAATGGATTTGAATCGAATCAGATCGTTCAGGTTGCCCCTGGATTTTTTGTAAAGTTGGTCAGGTTAGTTTCACTGAGTTTCTGCCGCTTCCCACCTTCACGCAGTCTTGTGGTTCTAATTTTCTTGAAAGGCGTCAGAAAACCACAAAGCTACCCAAAGGTCAACAGGAGCAGCAGCACAGTAACGGAGAATGTTCTTGATTGAAAAATGGTCAGTGAAATCTCTATCTTAGAGCCAATTTGGTGCGAAGGTTAGGAAGAGGAGAGATGGTCGAGGTAGTTGGAGGGTGGTAGAGGAGGCAGTGGGGCTCTTGGCATGCTGGGGAGGTCGAGGCAGGCAAGGATGGGTAAATTCTGGGGTGTTGGAGAGGTGTGAAGCAGGTTGGAGACTCTTGGAGAGATGAAGTGATAGGTTGGGGGCTTTTTGAGGGGTGGGGGAAGTTGCGCTTTTTTTGGAGAGGTGGGAGTCGTTTGGAAGAGTGTTGGATAGGTGGAAACTGGTTTGGGGTGCTGGAGAGTTGGGGTAAGATTGGGCTGTTAGAAAGGTAGGTGGCGGGGTGGCGTGGAGTGGGCAGTGCCACTCTTTGTTTACTGTTGGAGTTTCTTATACATTTTCCCATTTGAGGCTGTCAAATTCACAGTGCAAGAGGAAGCAATCCAATTATTGAGCTGAGGCTGCATTGAATTTATGTACCTTGTATCATTCTTCTCTGAAAAAACAAATCAACAGTTTAATCTACTGTGCATCTTCTTAAGCCGCTTAAGCCGATCGACAAATTCTGGGGAGAGTGTCATTGGCACAAAATGGGCAGATATAATTGAAGGTGTATTGTAGGTTGGTGCCAGAGAAGTCAAAATGGTATGGTTGTATTAGCTACAGAATTGGTTGGTTTATAAATGTAGAAATTGTTTTGTAGCCACTTTCCTAACATCACCTGATTATCCTGCATTTAGCTATCCTTAGAAAATCACCATTGAGCCTGCAATTACATCACTGCTACAGTCACTCAGCCTACTGCATGCAGAGGTAATGAAAGACAAAACAATTGTATTAATTCAGACGGACCCAGCAAAGGTGACGACACAGTGGTCTACAATCGGGAGGGATTTGCCCTGGAAGTTCTTAACATTGACTCCGGACCACATGAACTTTTGTGGCATCAGGTCAAATTTGGGGAAGGAAACCTTCTGCTCATTACCGCATATCACCCCTTCCCCCACACCCTGCCTCAGCAGGCGAACACCACTTTGAGGAAGCATCATGGGTGATGAAGGTGCAGTGCAGGGTATGGGTGGCTTCAATGTCCATCACCAAGAATGGCTCAGTAGCAGCACTGCAGATCAATGTCGCTGATGGCTAAAGGACACAGTATCTAGACTGGATCTGTGGCATGTGCTGAGCGTACCTACAAGAGGGAAAAAGATATTTGGTCACATCCTCATCAACCTGCCTGTGGCAGACCGATCTGTCCATGACAGAATCATTAGGGGTGACCACTGCACAGTCCTTTTAGATCCCCAGCTCAACACAACAATGTGTATCATCTCAGGTACCGTCCAATAGACTTAATGCCCCTGGCTCCCAGCGCTGAGCAACATCCTGCCCCCCTTCAAATAACCAGGGAGATTGCAGCAAGAAAGCCCCTGGAAAAGGTTTACATGAACCCAAGCCTTCCGCTACACAAGGAACTTACCAATCCACCAGCTGCTCACCTCCCATCACGCTAGCCTGTACGGCTAAGACCACAGTGACAAAGGATAATAGCAGAGGCCATGTGGCAGCAGGAATGGAACCAACACACCACCACTAAAAAAACACTTGCTCATCACAGATCCCATCTGCCGTCAACCTGCCATGCGAACATTGGGAACTCCTCAACCTTTTCCACAATGGCCAAGGCCTTTGTGCAGCAAATTGGTACAAATTGGGCCTTGCAGGGAACCCAGACTTCAGCTGTGGTGCCCCCCAATCGATCACTCACGTCACTGAAAACTGCCTCCTGACAATATTCAGCGGCAGGCTCAGAGAGCTCCCTTAAGCCACAGCGGAAGCTATTGCCTGCTCACGCAGGAAAAAAATTCCTCTGAAGACCAAGTTCACATTGATGATACCCTCAATCATGTTGTGCAGCTCTACCACTGTGCTAAATCAATTCCAAACAGATCTAGCATCTCAACACTGGGCATTGATGAGGCCCTGTGGGCCATCAGCAGCAGCAGAATTGTATTCAACCACAATCTGCAACCTCATGACCTGGCATATCCTACACTCTACCATTACCACAAGGCAAGGGATCAACCCTGGTTCAATGAAGAGTACAGGAGGTCATGCCAGGAACAACGCCAGGAATAACTTAAAATGAGGTGTCAGCCTGGTGAAACTACAGTACAGGACCAGTAAAAAAATAAAGTCACCATAATCCCAGATGACCTTTTTTCCCCTATGAGAGTGAGAGATGACTGGTGCTGATTTAACCTGTGGGTCACCACACCTCAGGTGAAGGGCAAGGTTGAGAAGACAGGACCTTCATGAATAACCTCAGCTGGTACGGCAATTAAACCTACACTTTTGACCATGCTCTGCATCACAAACCAGTTGTCCAGCGAACTGAGCTAAGTTCGAGGACATTTTTGATTGGGTTCGGCCCGGTATGGAACCGACAGGGCAGACCCGGATGAGATCAGGTGTATATTATAAGTATAATTGCTATGCAATAAACATCATTTTTTTGTACCAACTCAATCCGGACCCGCCTGTGGCGACGAGGATAAAACTGGATTGCTGTTGATGTTGTTACACCATCGGATGAACAACCACCTCCTTTCTACTGTTGGACTTAGATTGGAGTAATTTTGTTTCTCTTGCAAAAATGCTTTTGTTCAGAAAATTGGACGTGTTCGATGGGAGCATAGAGGATTGGACACAGTACGCAGAACACAGGCGTTAATTTTTCTCGGCGAACACTATCAGAGATGATGATCGACAGACAGTAATATTGCCGACTGCCTGAGGAGCACATACTTATGGAGTGATAAAAAGCCTTACATATCCTGCAGCTCCGGACACTGAGACATTAGAAGAATTGATGGCACTATTGGCGCACCATTTCAACCCGAAACAGTCCATTATAGTGCAGAGGTATTGTTTTAACACAGCAGAGAGGACCCCAGGAGAGTCTGCAACCAAGTTTCTGAAGAGGCTATAAAACTAGCCGAATATTGTGAATATGGAACTACTCTTTTTGAAATGCTGTCCAACCACTTGGTCTGCAGCATAAATGACATAGCTACTCAAAGGGAGTTGCTAGCCGAACCATCCTTAGACCTGCAGCAGGCTGTTCAAATTTTGCTTTCCCACGAAGGCATTGAGAGAGAAGTGCAAGAGATCCAGGGGATGGAGGTAAACTCCCTAGGATGTGACCCTCCTGGCGAGTAGCCCCTCATTCAAGAGGCTTGGAAAGCCCTGGCAGCAGGGTAGCATGGTGGTTAGCATAAATGCTTCACAGCTCCAGTGCCCCAGGTTCGATTCCCGGCTGGGTCACTGTCTGTGTGGAGTCTGCACGTCCTCCCCCTGTGTGCGTGGGTTTCCTCCGGGTGCTCCGGTTTCCTCCCACAGTCCAAATATGTGCGGGTTAGGTGGATTGGCCATGCTAAATTGCCCGTAGTGTCCTAATAAAAGTAAGGTTAAGGGGGGGGTTGTTGGGTTACGGGTATAGGGTGGATACGTGGGTTTGAGTAGGGTGATCATGGCTCGGCACAACATTGAGGGCCGAAGGGCCTGTTCTGTGCTGTACTGTTCTATGTTCTATGTTCTAAAGTGGATGACTTCTCATGATTTCTCTCCCTGACCTTGGAGTCACTGGCTGGTTGCCATGAAGTTTCATATGGTGAGGGGCTTTCTCGATCATTTCAGAGGGTGACTTAAAGTCAACCCTTAATGTTACTGGACGCAATCGCATACAAGCCTGACCAGGTAAGAGGGACAGATTGCCTTCTCTTAAGGGCATTAGATAACACGTTGGTTTTGTTACAATGACTTTGTGGCCTGTTTTACTGAGGCCACCTTTTTATGTCCACATCTTTTTCAACTGATTTGAAATTCCTAGGCGGCATGGTGGAAGTCGAACTCGTGCTCTCTCCATTATTCATCAAACCTCTGGATTATAAGACCAAAAAATGAAACACCCTGTCACTGTCCACCAAGTGGCGTTCCTGTTATCATCGCTCATTTGGAGCTGAATTTTATGTAAGGTTTCACTGTCCCCTTCACCTGTTGTTACAGTGAGAGATGATTACATTGTCTCTCTGGGCCCTCACTCAGGGAACACGCTCAAAACCATGACATCAACGTTGCACAAATTGACACTTCTTGTACTCGTAACTCCCAGCTGAAGCGAACCTGGCAGATTGCAATGATTTGCTCTAAAAATTCAGCCCCAGAGTTTTGGATTGTGACCAAGGGATCCAAAATGATTCACTTCCTTCAATGGCTCTGTTCTGCTGGATCTTCGAAGAATTGGGGACGAATGTCAAAGTCTCGACTGTTATAAAAATATGTTAATAAGTGACCTCCAACCACCTATTGCTTTCTGATCCTGAACTTTCCTTCAGTGGGGAGCAGCAGTCCTTTCAGAACACCTTGCTCATCTAATTTTACACTTCCCTGTTAAATAACATGCAGGGTTAGTTCATGCTTACCTTCCGCATACACTGTAATCATTTAGTAGTGAAGAGGAGACAACTTGCCTCATGGATCCAACAAGATGTAAACTCTCTGCTTCTCGAAGGCAGGACACGGGGTAACACATGGGGGGGGGGGCAGGAGAATGGGGATGGGAAACCTATCAGCCGTGATTGAATGGCGGAGCAGACTCGATGGGCTGAATGGCCTAATTCTGCTCCTATGTCTTATGGTCTTATGCCTGATCTTACAAGGACTATTAAATCGCGAGGTCAACCTTGAAGGGTTTCTGTCGTGTTGGCAGAGTTAAAATCACACCCCAAATCTTTGGAGACAAGCAGAAATTTTCCAGACTTTTCTAACAGCATTTTCAAGTGCTCCTTAAGGACTCAGTAATCAAAGAAGATTCTATGAGTGCAAGGATTTCAGACAATCTGCTGGGAGATGTTGAATGGTGCCTGAATGTCCTCCTTTGGTTCAGTACTTCGCTCATGTCCCTAATGAGCATTTTTATTCGATGTAAAATGGGTTTTGTCTTTTCACACACTTGCTGTAAATGGATCTGTACAATCTGCTGACAACCTTTACCCCGTGCAGGATATGAAACTGTGTGTGGCAGTCTCCGAATTACCGCTTATCCATCACTGACGCTCAACCTAAACAAATTCCTCTGGATCGCCTGAGATCATATTTCAGGGAAGATAAATGGAAAGCAATAACACTCTAACAAGAACAATTAAGACAATAAATAGTAAATTAAATAATTAAGCATTCACAACAGGACAGTAATACAAAATAACGTCAACCTAATATTAGTGCAAATAGAATTTTTTAAAAAATCAATAATTTGCGTGGTGGACAATTAAACCAGAGCATCTGTATAAAATAAAGATGTGTTTTCTGCATGTAAAGTGAATGTAAACAGGAATCTGTCAGTCTGGCAGATTAACCTACACAATGTACACGTTGTTTAACTCAAATGGTTAGGATTTGCTTTGTTTTCTATCAAATAAATGTTCCATTGTCTAGAATTTGGTGACTGATGTTATTATCTGTGCCCATCGACTGATTGCTGAATGGAATACAGACCAGACTTTGGCCCGGAATCAGGTTAAGCCTCTCTGCTGAGTTGTTGGCACAAAGTGAGGGCAGCGCTGCAGAGAGATGACTGCTCATTCGAATAATTATTCATAGTCCAGGCTGTGTGCAGGCAGCTAGCTTAATCAGGGATGTGCAAATACAAGCCTTCAGTTCAAAATTAAAAGGATGCATGAGCTTAAAGGTAAGTGGCTGCCTATGGGGGGAATATTCCTCAATTTCAACATGAATTTTAAATACGCGTCAATCACCGGAAGGTTGGGGGAAGGGTGAGAAGAGCCTTGAAAGCCTGGAATTAGTGGAAAATCTGTGCTGTGACACAAAGGATGTGGGTAAATACCAGAGATCATTGATGTTCTCAGCCCTGCCACCTCATTTCAAAGGATAGCAACTGATGGTAATGCAGTGTGCTTATCCTTCGTGAGGTTCTGCTTACCCTGAACTATCTGTCCTTGCAATCCCATGGCCAAGGACACAGCCATAAAAACAAACAAAGGACTGAATGTCTGCGGGGGCTGGGAGTTGGGGCCACTGACCCAGAGGATACATCTTCACCTGCCTCTTCCATAATCTCCACAACGGGCAAACATTGACACAGGTCGCGTCGGGTTCATGGTTAGATTCTGCAGCTGAAGGACTGCCGGAAGCTCAGGTGCGGCCTCTAGTCACAGCCACAAGATGCCTGTTGGAGATGCAGCTCAGGGTAGGACAGCATTTGGTGGATATCCTTGATGTAATGCACAGCTTTGCACAGGCAATGGGGAGGTCCAGGTGTCTCAGGCATATGAGTGCATGACTTCCTTCATGAAGAGGTTGGTAACTGCCTTGGGGAGCCAGATCCTGCCTATGACCAATATGCACTCTGCCCTACATTCTACTACTCTGACAATGGGCACCAGGCAGCAGTGGCGAGGGAGGAGAGGGCAAGGAGGGGGAATGGCGAGGGAGGAGAGGGCAAGGAGGGGGAATGGCGAGGGAGGAGAGGACGAGTAGGGGGAATAATGAGGGAGGAGATGGATAAGGAGGGGGAATGTTCCTCCTTCTCTTCAGGGATACAGGGAGTTGCTATTTTGCACCGGGATGGAGGAGGAGGGTGTTCCTGCTGCCACGGTCTCTTCCTGTCAGGAAACCCATCGGGTGAGTGGCCTATCCCGCTCCCCTCTGCCTTTTTGACGCTGGTCTAGTCCAATGTAGGAGACCCCGAATTGGCCGGAACCCTCAAAACATTGAACCTCAGAGGCCCAGTGCCGCAGTCATAAAAGGGGCAATGAACTGAGCAAGCTGCCTTCAGCTTAGCTGTGGAGTCAGGGTTACATTGTGAGGAAACACAGGAGACTGTGAAAGCATAAAAGTGGCACTGGGTGTTTTAAAGAAGTTCAATTTGTCACATATAAATATAGCAAATTATATTAGTTTTACCTCAATCATGTGTGCATGTCGTTGTTTGTCGGCACTAGTTTAGTTAGAGAGCTAGACATATTAGTAAACATTAATAGTTACATTGATAGAGTGCTGCTCCTCCTCCTCATCATTGGTCACCTCCTTTAGGCTCCTGAGTCGCAGCCTGAGAAATGTCGCACATATCGCACATATAGCCAACATGTAATGGTTCTCCGAGTTGCATTGCCAGGTTGGGCAGTGCACAGCATACCACAACTTTGTGCTTCACACTGCAGAGCCCCTCCAGACTAGTCAATGTAGCAGAAGTGCATTTTAAGCAAGCTAACGGTTTGCTGTTTGATGGCTCTGCTGACTCTTCCACTGCCCTGTGAGGAGGCCTCCCCACTGTCAACACCTGGTAGTACCCAGGATCCAGCTGTCAACCTGGGCTGGGATCTGCAGGGTGCACAACATGTCGGAGTCATGAGAGGTCCCTGGGAAAAAAAGCCAAACATTCACATTCTTTTCCTGTGGTCACAGATCATTGAACATTCAAAAAGTGAAAGCCTTTATGGGCCACAGTGCCACGGGCTAGTCCCAGGGAGCTCCATATGGCCACATGAATGCAGGTCAATGATCGCTTGCACGATATGGAAACAAGCAATGAGACTGAAGCTCGGTGCCCTTGCTACTTGGCTGTCATCACCTGCAGTGAACCCGATGGACTCATTCGTATGAATGTATGTTCACACAACTGAAGGATGGTATTGATCACCTCCTTTAGGCTCCTGAGGGGCAGCCTGAGAAATGTCGCACATATGGCTGGTGGACTCCAACAAAGAACCATTGGTGAAATAATTGAGTGTGGCAACCACCTTGAGGGCCATTGGCATGGGATTCCAAACACACGTGGCTGCAAGTCTTGCTATAGCATTCCACATATCTCTCTGACAACTTCCTTCCTTGGACAGCCCCATCGCCAACAATGTCTTCCCAAGATGCTCACTGAAGTGACCATTCAGATATTGTTTGACATCCCAAGTAGCAGTCAGCTGACTTCATTTGTCATCAATTGACATAAACACATTCAATCAATACCATTTTAAAAATTTTTTTTTAGTGTATCCAATTTTTCCCATTTTACGTTTGTGCCAGACAGAAATAAACAATTGTTGCAGTTCTCCCATGCACTCTTTGAATGTTTGCCATTGCCTATCCACTGTCATCCCTTCAAGTAACTGTTCCCCATTTGTCCATAGCCAACTTGTGCCTCATATCATTGTAGTTCTGTTTTTTAAGATTCAGGACCCTAGACTCAGAATCACCTACGTCATTCTCCATCTTGATAAAAAAATTCTATTATATCATGGTCACTCATCCCCGCATCATCCGATTACCTTCAAAGTCCTCGGAAGCATTCAACTGACATCCAAAGTGATAGAAGTTGTATCTAAGGCAGAATGTTAAGTTCCAGCAATCACAACCAAACAGACATCGGGGAACATCAGCAATACTGTTCCATGGATTTTTCAAAGACCCAGCAAATGCAACATGTTCTGCATGCACTGCACAGATTGTTTAATATTGGGTCTGAGAATAAACCACAAATGGGACTGCAGACGGGCACCTGTGAGTTTAAGAAAACCTTTTTCTTTCCAATGAAAAATGCTTTGATTAATCTTATCTATGCCGATCAGAGCCTTCCGCACCCTCAAGGCTGCCTTGACTAATCATGTCTCTCAGGCAATGGTCCGCTGGACTCTTGGCAAAGCCATTTCACATCCCCCTTTCCAGATCCCCACCAGTTGTATTGAGCCTAACATACATGTAAGATTAAGTTTTATGGAATAATTAGGAAATATGGAGGGAACACAAATTAAACAGTTTTATTTATTATTTTATTCGTAATGGAATGGATATCATGTTGGTTAATATCTTTACTTTTTAACAGTCGAGGTTAATACCTCGACCGCTAAAAATTAAAGATAAGATGGTTTGTTGTGTAAAGCCATTTTTCGAATTCCTCAACATAAGTGACTGTAAATGTAAATTTAGTTAGAATCTCTCATTCCATTCCACACAGAGAAAGCACACTGGGAAGTAAATGGTTAAGCACTTGGAGTTAAATTGTTCCAGTTTCTTTGTATTTTATCACAAGCAATTTGATTCAGGACCCACACATATTCTCTCACTGGGGTACGGGTTCCACAGATACAGACCTCACTGGGGTACGGGTTCCACACACACTGACTCATATTGGGGTGCTCTTTCCACACACACTGACTCTCACTGGGGTACGGGTTCCACACACACTGATCCTCACTGGGGTATGGGTTCCACACACACTGGCTCTCATTAGGATACGTGTTCGACACACACTGACCCTCACTGGGGTACGGGTTCCACACACACTGACTTTCACTGGGGTATGGGTTCCACACACACTGACCCTCACTGGGGTACGGGTTCCACACACACTGACTTATATTGGCGTGCTCTTTCCACACACACTGACCCTCACTGGGGTACGGGTTCCACACACACTGACTCTCACTGGGGTACGGGTTCCACACACACTGACTCTCACTGGGGTACGGGTTCCACACACACTGACCCTCACTGGGGTACGGGTTCCACACACACTGACTCTCACTGGGGTATGGGTTCCACACACACTGGCCCTCACTGGGGTACGGGTTCCACACACACTGACTCATATTGGCGTGCTCTTTCCACACACACTGACCCTCACTGGGGTACGGGTTCCACACACACTGACTCTCACTGGGGTACTGGCTCTACACACACTGACTCTCACTGGGGTATGGGTTCCACACACACTGACTCTCACTGGGGTACGGGTTCCACACACACTGACTCTCACTGGGGTACGGGTTCCACACACACTGACCCTCACTGGGGTATGGGTTCCACACACACTGACTCTCACTGGGGTATGGGTTCCACACACACTGACTCTCACTGGGGTACGGGCTCCACACACACGGGCTCTCATTAGGATATGTGTTCCACACACACTGACTCTCACTGGGGTACGGGTTCCACACACGCGGGCTCACACTGGGGTACGGGTTCCACACACACTGACCCTCACTGGGGTATGGGTTCCACACACACTGACTCTCACTGGGGTATGGGTTCCACACACACTGACTCTCACTGGGGTATGGGCTCCACACACACGGGCTCTCATTAGGATATGTGTTCCACACACACTGACTCTCACTGGGGTACGGGTTCCACACACGCGGGCTCACATTGGGGTACGGGTTCAACACACACTGACCCTCACTGGGGTATGGGTTCCACACACACTGACTCTCACTGGGGTACGGGTTCCACACACACTGACTCTCACTGGGGTACTGGCTCTACACACACTGACTCTCACTGGGGTACGGGTTCCACACACACTGACTCTCACTGGGGTACGGGTTCCACACACACTGACTCTCACTGGGGTATGGGTTCCACACACACTGACTCTCACTGGGGTATGGGTTCCACACACACTGACTCTCACTGGGGTACGGGCTCCACACACACGGGCTCTCATTAGGATATGTGTTCCACACACACTGACTCTCACTGGGGTACGGGTTCCACACACACTGACCCTCACTGGGGTACGGGTTCCACACACACTGACTCTCACTGGGGTATGGGTTCCACACACACTGGCCCTCACTGGGGTACGGGTTCCACACACACTGACTCATATTGGCGTGCTCTTTCCACACACACTGACCCTCACTGGGGTACGGGTTCCACACACACTGACTCTCACTGGGGTACTGGCTCTACACACACTGACTCTCACTGGGGTATGGGTTCCACACACACTGACTCTCACTGGGGTACGGGTTCCACACACACTGACTCTCACTGGGGTACGGGTTCCACACACACTGACCCTCACTGGGGTATGGGTTCCACACACACTGACTCTCACTGGGGTACGGGCTCCACACACACGGGCTCTCATTAGGATATGTGTTCCACACACACTGGCTCTCACTGGGGTACAGGTTCCACACACGCGGGCTCACACTGGGGTACGGGTTCCACACACACTGACCCTCACTGGGGTATGCGTTCCACACACACTGACTCTCACTGGGGTATGGGTTCCACACACACTGACTCTCACTGGGGTACGGGCTCCACACACACGGGCTCTCATTAGGATATGTGTTCCACACACACTGACTCTCACTGGGGTACGGGTTCCACACACGCGGGCTCACACTGGGGTACGGGTTCAACACACACTGACCCTCACTGGGGTACGGGTTCCACACACACTGACTCTCACTGGGGTACGGGTTCCACACACACTGACTCTCACTGGGGTACTGGCTCTACACACACTGACTCTCACTGGGGTATGGGTTCCACACACACTGACTCTCACTGGGGTACGGGTTCCACACACACTGACTCTCACTGGGGTACGGGTTCCACACACACTGACTCTCACTGGGGTACTGGCTCTACACACACTGACTCTCACTGGGGTACGGGTTCCACACACACTGACTCTCACTGGGGTACGGGTTCCACATACACTGACCCTCACTGGGGTACGGGTTCCACACACACTGACTCTCACTGGGGTACTGGCTCTACACACACTGACTCTCACTGGGGTATGGGTTCCACACACACTGACTCTCACTGGGGTACGGGTTCCACACACACTGACCCTCACTGGGGTATGGGTTCCACACACACTGACTCTCACTGGGGTACGGGCTCCACACACACGGGCTCTCATTAGGATATGTGTTCCACACACACTGGCTCTCACTGGGGTACAGGTTCCACACACGCGGGCTCACACTGGGGTACGGGTTCCACACACACTGACCCTCACTGGGGTATGGGTTCCACACACACTGACTCTCACTGGGGTATGGGTTCCACACACACTGACTCTCACTGGGGTACGGGCTCCACACACACGGGCTCTCATTAGGATATGTGTTCCACACACACTGACTCTCACTGGGGTACGGGTTCCACACACGCGGGCTCACACTGGGGTACGGGTTCAACACACACTGACCCTCACTGGGGTACGGGTTCCACACACACTGACTCTCACTGGGGTACGGGTTCCACACACACTGACTCTCACTGGGGTACTGGCTCTACACACACTGACTCTCACTGGGGTATGGGTTCCACACACACTGACTCTCACTGGGGTACGGGTTCCACACACACTGACTCTCACTGGGGTACGGGTTCCACACACACTGACTCTCACTGGGGTACTGGCTCTACACACACTGACTCTCACTGGGGTACGGGTTCCACACACACTGACTCTCACTGGGGTACGGGTTCCACACACACTGACTCTCACTGGGGTACGGGTTCCACACACACTGACCCTCACTGGTGTACGGGTTCCACACACACTGACTCTCACTGGGGTACGGGTTCCACACACACTGACCCTCACTGGGGTATGGGTTCCACACACACTGACTCTCACTGGGGTATGGGTTCCACACACACTGACTCTCACTGGGGTACGGGCTCCACACACACGGGCTCTCATTAGGATATGTGTTCCACACACACTGACTCTCACTGGGGTACGGGTTCCACACACGCGGGCTCACACTGGGGTACGGGTTCCACACACACTGACCCTCACTGGGGTATGGGTTCCACACACACTGACCCTCACTGGGGTACGGGTTCCACACACACTGACTCTCACTGGGGTACGGGTTCCACACACACTGACTCTCACTGGGGTACTGGCTCTACACACACTGACTCTCACTGGGGTATGGGTTCCACACACACTGACTCTCACTGGGGTACGGGTTCCACACACACTGACTCTCACTGGGGTACGGGTTCCACACACACTGACTCTCACTGGGGTACTGGCTCTACACACACTGACTCTCACTGGGGTACGGGTTCCACACACACTGACTCTCACTGGGGTACGGGTTCCACATACACTGACCCTCACTGGGGTACGGGTTCCACACACACTGACTCTCACTGGGGTACTGGCTCTACACACACTGACTCTCACTGGGGTATGGGTTCCACACACACTGACTCTCACTGGGGTACGGGTTCCACACACACTGACTCTCACTGGGGTACGGGTTCCACACACACTGACCCTCACTGGGGTATGGGTTCCACACACACTGACTCTCACTGGGGTACGGGCTCCACACACACGGGCTCTCATTAGGATATGTGTTCCACACACACTGGCTCTCACTGGGGTACAGGTTCCACACACGCGGGCTCACACTGGGGTACGGGTTCCACACACACTGACCCTCACTGGGGTATGGGTTCCACACACACTGACTCTCACTGGGGTATGGGTTCCACACACACTGACTCTCACTGGGGTACGGGCTCCACACACACGGGCTCTCATTAGGATATGTGTTCCACACACACTGACTCTCACTGGGGTACGGGTTCCACACACGCGGGCTCACACTGGGGTACGGGTTCAACACACACTGACCCTCACTGGGGTACGGGTTCCACACACACTGACTCTCACTGGGGTACGGGTTCCACACACACTGACTCTCACTGGGGTACTGGCTCTACACACACTGACTCTCACTGGGGTATGGGTTCCACACACACTGACTCTCACTGGGGTACGGGTTCCACACACACTGACTCTCACTGGTGTACGGGTTCCACACACACTGACTCTCACTGGGGTACTGGCTCTACACACACTGACTCTCACTGGGATACGGGTCCCACACACACTGACTCTCACTGGGGTACGGGTTCCACACACACTGACTCTCACTGGGGTACGGGTTCCACACACACTGACCCTCACTGGTGTACGGGTTCCACACACACTGACTCTCACTGGGGTACGGGTTCCACACACACTGACCCTCACTGGGGTATGGGTTCCACACACACTGACTCTCACTGGGGTATGGGTTCCACACACACTGACTCTCACTGGGGTACGGGCTCCACACACACTGACTCTCACTGGGGTACGGGTTCCACACACGCGGGCTCACACTGGGGTACGGGTTCCACGCACACTGACTCTCACTGGGGTACGGGTTCCACACACACTGACCCTCACTGGGGTACGGGTTCCACACACACTGACTCTCACTGGGGTACGGGTTCCACACACACTGACCCTCACTGGGGTACGGGTTCCACACACACTGACTCTCACTGGGGTACGGGTTCCACACACACTGACCCTCACTGGGGTACGGGTTCCACACACACTGACTCCCACTGGGGTACGGGTTCCACACACACTGACCCTCACTGGGATGTGGGTTACACACACTGACTCTCACTGGGGTACTGGCTCTACACACACTGACTCTCACTGGGGTACGTGTTCCAACACACGGGCTCTCATTAGGATATGCGTTGCACCCACACTGACTCTCACTAGGGTATGGGTTACACACAGACTGATTCTCACTAGGGCATGGGTTCCACATACACTGACTCTCACGAGGGTACCAGATCCACAGATACTGACTCTCACTAGGGTACAGGTTCCACACAAACTGACTCCCACTGGGCTCGTGCATGGTTAATTTCAGCTCTTGGTATAGTACAGAATTTACAGTACAGAAGGAGGCCATTCGGCCCATCGAGTCTGCACCAGCTCTTGGAAAGAGCACCCTACCCAGGCCCACATCTCCACCCTATCCCATAACCCAGTAACCCCACCCAACACAAAGGGCAGTTTTGGACGCTAAGGGCAATTTAGCATGGCCAATCTACCTAACCTGCACATCTTTGGACTGTGGGAGGAAACCAGAGCACCCGGGTGAAACCCACGCACACACGGGGAGAACATGCAGACTCCGCACAGGCAGTGACCCAGCGGGGAATCGAACCTGGGACCCTGGAGCTGTGAAACAATTGTGCTAAGCACTATGCTACCGTGCTGTCCATAAATTTACAGTACCCAATTATTTTTTCCAATTAAGGGGCAATTTAGCCTGGCCAATCCACCTATCCTGCACATCTTTTGGGTTGTGGGGGTGAAACCCACGCAGACACGGGGAGAATGTGCAAACTCCACACGGACAGTGACCCAGGGCCAGGATTCGAACCCTGATCCACAGCGCCGTAGGCAGCAATGCTAACCACTGTGCCACCGTGCTGCCCTTTTTGTTCCAGATTTGAGCCCAATTTGACCCAGATTCCCAACACAAGTGAATTAACTAATAATTCTTAGAAAAATTCCGAAATATTTGGCCCTTGGCTGCCCAATAATTACAGTCAGCTGGTTTGTAAATGTAAACACAATTACTGTTTTTTCATAATAAGGACTATAATAGAATAAGAAATGGAGATGGAAGTAAGGTGGTTAGAATTACAGAAAGGGAAGAGAGCAAAATGGAGGCGTTCCTTTAAGGCACTTGAAATTATAGGGGAGCTGCTAGAAATTAGAGGGGAGCTTAATTTTAAAATGAAATACAAATAGGCTTCCAAAAATTCAAAGAGAAGGAGGTAGAAATGTTATTTTAGGGCTTTTGAGAAAATAGCAACCCAAATGGAGTGGCCATGAGAAAAGTGGACATTACTCATGCAGTGTAGATGGAAGGGTTGGCAATCCCCTTCTGAGTGATTGTACATGTAAACGCAGTGAGAATATCTCATTCCATTCCACACAGCGAAAATGCACTGGGAAGTAAATGGTTAAGCACTTGGAGTTAAATTGTCTGGAGGTCTGTATATTCCCTGTCAGAGGGGGTGTTTAAGAATTGTGATGTGGTGAAAAAGGGTCTGTTTAGCACAGGGCTAAATCGCTGGCTTTGAAAGCAGACCAAGCAGGCCAGCAGCACGGTTCGATTCCCGTAACAGCCTCCCCGAACAGGCGCCGGAATGTGGCGACTAGGGGCTTTTTACAGTAACTTCATTGAAGCCTACTCGTGACAATAAGCGATTTTCATTTCATTTTCATTTCATTTAAAGGTCTATTCTGGGTATATATGAATTGGTTCCCGAAGTATATGGGCAAAAGTTGCGGAATTTAAGAAGACAACTGGAACAGACATATGCTGAATGCAAAAACGTTCAGCAGGACAATTTTGACAGATGGGTACGAGCATTGGGAATTGCAACTACCTATGAGGCTCGGAAAGAGGTCCTTTTCTTGGAGGAATTTAAGAATTTCCTACTTTCTATAATGAGAATTCATGTTTAAAACCAGAGGATGTAAACTGCGAGGCAAGCAGGAATTGAATTTGATTTATTGTCACGTGTACCGAGATACAGTGAAAAGGTATTGCTCTGCGTACAGTCCAGACATGAAAAAACATAGGATATGAATAAATACACAATGTAAATACATAGGCACAGGCTATGGCTGATGATTATGAGGTGATTCCATAAATTCAAACCTTTGTTTCACAAACCCCATAATTTTGAAAAGGATAGGAAGTGGGAAAGTGAAAAGAAGGCAGGTAGCCAAGGTAAAGAATGGATAGCTGGGAATGCTCCGTGATCTCCTCCTCAGACCAGGAAGGACGGTGCTGAGGGTGAAGGTGAGTTTCGAAAATCTAGGTGTTACCATTGTAACAAGGTGGGACACGTTCATTCAGCACGTTGGAAGTTGCAGGGAAAACCCGTGTGATTTATGGGAATTCATAAGCAGGATTCAGAAAAGGGAACAAAAGCAGAGAATACTCCAGTGCAGACTGTAGCTTTAACTGGACTAAAGAGATCTGAGGTAAACACTGCTGTGGGATTAGGTGTGATGAATGAGGTAAATGAGAGATAAATAAGATTTTGTCCAAGGGGAAGATCACTCCATTTTCCTCAAATGAGGAAGCCAAACCCAGAACTAACTGGGGGCTACTCAATCTCTCTTACTGGAGAAGGATTTGATTTTCTCTCCTGAGAGCTCAATGAAAGGTAAGGTATTAGTGAATGGGATAGGTGGGGATTATATCCCAGTTCCACTCCATAAAGTATAATTGGAGTGTTAGTGAGTGTCAGGTCCAGTAGTAATCGGGGTGGTTAAGAAATTCCCAGTGGAGGGAATAACCTTGCTTTTGGGGAATGATTTGGCAGGAGTGAAGGTTGTAGCTTCACCCATGATTACAGAGAGTCCAAGGGAAGTACTGCAGATAGCACATGAGATGCCAACGGTAGGGCATGCGTGAACTGCAAAAACGCTTCCGGCATTAAATGACTCAAAGAAAGAAATGTTGAAATATGCTGATCACATACCAAATGACAATGATCTGATTCTGCTGACACTGATGAAATTATCTCCATGAGAATGATTCCTCACAAAAACTTGTCAAAGATAAAATCTAGCAGAGAACCAGACTCTGAGAACTCCGAGACCAAAGGTGACCACAAGAAAGAGGAGTCCGAATCTAATAGCAATGACAGTGATGAAATTTCAGACGAGAGTTCTGAATTCGATTTCGGTTCTGATTATCAAGTAATGAAAAGTAGAACAGACGTGTCACCAACTGATCTTGAACAAATGGCAAGTAATTCTTCCAGGGATAGGAAAGAAGGCAGAAAATCAGAAGAAGAAAGTGACTTGGACTTTGCTAAAAGTTATTTTTTTACCTCTTCTTGCAGTAAACATGTTGCCATCCATTTCCTGTGCAAATACTTCCCAGAGCATGCCTGTTTAGAAGGACAATGTCCATAATAGCATGGCATCAGTTATTCAAGTGCCTCAGAAAGTCCTGGGGTTCAGGTGTTTTCATTCTCTAATAGATGTCTGGGCTCTCAGCCAAAAATACATAATGAGGCTTTACTGGAGGCCCAGGCATCCATTACTCTGATAAACCACCTGAGCCTGAAAGGAAAGATTTCCTGATCGACAGCTCTGGCCTTCTGATCTCCAGTTATTAATTTCACAATGTTTATTTTGCACAAGATGAAGAGACTTCACCCGGGGTGGGATTCTCCGACCCCCCGCTGGGACTGAGAATCCCCGGGGCGCGGCACGAATCCCGCCCCACCGCTCTGACGGTGGCTGCCGTATTCTGCGACCCGCAAATAAGTCCGCCGACTGGAATTGCGCCGCGAACCTTGCAGAATGGCGAGAATCGGCGCAATGTGAGGGACGCTGCAAATCTCCAGCCCAGATGGGCCGAAGTCCCGCCGGTGTGACCACCACGTCACACCGGCGTAAATCGAAGTAGGTCTGAAACGGCGTCAAACAGTCGTGCTGGCTAACACCGCCGAACGAGGAGGTAGGGGTTGGCGTGGGGCGGCCGCCGGTTAGAGACAGCACAGCCGGGTCGGGGGGGGGGCTGCGGGTGCCGGTGGAGGATGCGACCCAGGGCCAGGGATGGGGGTGCCGGGGATGGGGGTGCCGGGGATGGGGGTGCCGGGGATGGGAGTACGGTGGATGGGGGTGCTGGGGCCGGGGGTGCCGGGAATGGGGGTGCCGGGGATGGAGGTGCTGGGGATGGGGGTGCCGGGGATGGAGGTGCTGGGGATGGGAGTGCCGGGGATGTGGATGCCGGGGATGGGGGTGCCGGGGAGGGGGTGCTGGGGATGGAAATGCCGGGGTTGGGGGTGCCGGGAATCGGGGTGCCGGGGATGGGGATGCTGGGCATGGGGGTGCAGGGAGTGGGGGTGCCGGGGATGGGGGTGCCAGGGTTGGAAGTGCCAGGGATGGGGGTGCCGGGGATGGGAGTGCCAGGGTGGGGGTGCTGGGGATGGAAGTGCCGGGGATGGGGGTGCCGGCAATCGAGGTGCCGGGGATGGGGGTGCCGGGGATGGGGGTGCCGGGAATGGAAGTGCCGGGGATGGGGGTGCCGGCAATCGAGGTGCCGGGGATGGGGGTGCCGGGTATCGGGGTGCCAAGGTTGGGAGTGCCGGGGATGGGGGTGCTGGGGATTGGACTGCTGGGGATGGGAGTGCCGGGGATGGGAGTGCCGGGGATGGGAGTTCTGGGGATGGGGGTGCCGGGGATCGGACAGCTGGGCAGGGGGTGCCGGGGATGAGGGTGCCGGGGATGAGGGTGCCGGGGATGGGAGTGCCGGGGACGGGGGTGACGGGGATTAGGGTGCCGGGGATGGGGGTGCTGGGCATGGGGGTGCCGGGGATGGGAGTTCTGGGGATGGGGGTGCCAGGGATGGGGCTGCCAGGGATGGGGGTGCCGGGGATGGGGGTACCGGGGATGGGGGTGCTGGGCATGGGGGTGCCGGGGATGGGAGTTCTGGGGATGGGGGTGCCAGGGATGGGGCTGCCAGGGATGGAGGTGCCGGGGATGGGGTGCCGGGGATGGGGGTGCCGGGGATATGGGTGCGGTCGATGGGGATGCCGGCAATCGGGGTGCCAGGGATGGGGCTGCCAGGGATGGGGGTGCCGGGGATGGGGGTGCCGGGGATGAGGGTGCCAGGGATGGGGGTGTCGGGGATGGGGGTGTCGTGGATGAGAGTACCGGGGATGGGGGTGCCGGGGCTGGGGGTGTCGGGGATGGGGGCGTCGTGGATGAGAGTACCGGGGATGGGGGTGCCGGGGATGGGGGTGTCGGGGATGGGGGTGTCGGGGATGGGGGTGTCGTGGATGAGAGTACCGGGGATGGGGGTGCCGGGGATGGGATTGCCGGGGATGGGGGTGCCGGGGATGGGATTGCCGTGGATGGGAGTGCCAGGGATGGGGGTGCCGGCAATCGGGTTGCCAGGGATGGGGGTGCCAGGGATGGGTGTGCCGGGGATGGGGGTGCCGGAGATGGGAGTGCCGAGGATTGGGGTGCCGGGAATCGGTGTGCCGGTGATGGGGGTGCCGGGGATGGGGGTTCCGGAGATGGGAATGCCGAGGAATGGGGTGCTGGCGATGGGGGTGCCAGGGATGGGGGTGCCAGGGATGGGTGTGCCGGGGATGGGGGTGCCGGAGATGGGAGTGCCGAGGATTGGGGTGCCGGCAATCGGTGTGCCGGTGATGGGGGTGCCGGGGATGGGGGTTCCGGAGATGGGAATGCCGAGGATTGGGGTGCCGGCGATGGGGGTGCCAGGGATGGGGTTGCCGGGGATGGGGGTGCCGGGGACGGGGATTCTGGGGATCGGACTGCTGGGTCTTGGGATGCCGGGGATGGGGGGTGCCGGGGATGGGGGTGCCGGGGATGGGGGTGCCGGGGATGGGGGTGCCGGGAATGGGGGGTGCCGGGGATCGGGGTTCAGGGGATCGGGGTTCCGGGGATGGGGGTGCCGAGGGTCGGGGTTCCGGGGATGAGGGTGCCGGGAACATAGAACAGTACAGCACAGAACAGACCCTTCGGCCCTCGATGTTGTGCCGAGCCATGATCACCCTACTCAAACCCACGTATCCACCCTATACCCGTAACCCAACAACCCCCCCCCAACCTTACTTTTGAGGACACTACGAGCAATTTAGCACGGCCAATCCACCTAACCCGCACATCTTTGGACTGTGGGAGGAAACCGGAGCACCCGGAGGAAACCCACGCACACACGGGGAGGACGTGCAGACTCCACACAGACAGTGACCCAGCCGGGAATCGAACCTGGGACCCTGGAGCTGTGAAGCATTTATGCTAACCACCATGCTACCGTGCTGCCCCGGGATGCCGGGGATGGCGGTGCCGGGGATGGGGGTGCCGGGGATGGGGGTGCCGGGGATCGGGGTGCCGGGGTTGGAAGTGCCGGGGATGGGGGTGCCGGGGATGGGGATGCCGGCGATGGGAGTGCCGTGGATGGGGGTGTTGGCAATCGGGGGTGCCGGGGATGGGGGTGCCGGGGATGGGGATGCCGGCGATGGGAGTGCCGGGGATGGGGGTGTTGGCAATCGGGGTGCAGGGGATGGGGGTGCCGGGGATGGGGGTGCCAGGGATGGGGGTGCCGGGGATGGGGGTGCCAGGGATTGAGGATTCCGGGGATGGGGGTGCCGGGGATGGGGGTGCTGGGGATGGGGGTGCCGGGGATGGGGGTGCCAGGGATTGAGGATTCCGGGGATGGGGGTGCCGGGGATGGGGGTGCCGGGGATGGGGGTGCCGGGGATGGGGGTGCCGGGGATGGGGGTGTCGGGGTTGGAAGTGCCGGGGATGGAGGATACCGGGGATGGGGGTGCTGGGGATTGGGGTGCCGGGGATGGGGGTGCCGGGGATGGGGGTGCCGGGAATGCGGGTGCCGGGGATGGGGGTGCCGGGCATGGGGGTGCCGGGGATGGGGGTGCCGGGGATGGGGGTGCCGGGGATGGAGGTGCCGGGGATCGGGGTTCCAGGGATGGGGGTGCCGGGAATGCGGGTGCCGGGGATGGGGTGCCGGAGATGGAGGTGCCGGGGATGGGGGTGCCGGGGATGGGGGTGCCGGGGATGGAGGTGCCGGGGATCGGGGTGCCGGGGATGGGGGTGCCGGGAATGCGGGTACCGGGGATTGGGTGCCGGGGATGGAGGTGCCGGGGATGGGGGTGCCGGGGATGGGGGTGCCGGGGATGGGGATGCCGGGGATGGGGATGCCGGGGATGGGGGTGCCGGGGTTGCGGGTGCCGGGGATGGGGGTGCCGGGGATGGAGGTGCCGGGGATGGGGGTGCCGGGGATGGGGATGGTGGGGATGGGGGTGCCGTTTATGGGGGTGCCAGGGATGGGGCTCCCGGGGATGGGTGCCGGGGATGTGGGTGCCGGGGATGGGGGTGCCAGGGGTGGGGGGTGCCGGGGTTGCGGGTGCCGGGGATGGGGGTGCCGGGGATGGAGGTGCCGGGGATGGGGGTGCCGTGGATGGGGGTGCCGGGAATGCGGGTGCCGGGGATGGAGGTGCCGGGGATGGGGGTGCCGGGGATGGGGGTGCCGGGGATCGGGGTGCCGGAGATGGGGGTGCCGGGGATGGAGATGGTGGGGATGGGGGTGCCTTTTATGGGGGTGCCAGGGATGGGGGCTCCCGGGGATGGGTGCCGGGGATGTGGGTGCCGGGGATGGGGGTGCCGGGGATGGGAGTGCCGGGGATGGGTGTGCCGGGGATCGGGGTTCCGGGGATGAGGGTGCCGGGGATCGGGGTGCCGGGGTTGGAAGTGCCGGGGATGGGGATGCCGGGGATGGGGATGCCGGCGATGGGAGTGCCGGGGATGGGGGTGTTGGCAATCGGGGTGCCGGGGATGGGGGGTGCCGGGGATGGGTATGCCGGCGATGGGAGTGCCGGGGATGGGGGTGTTGGCAATCGGGGTGCCGGGGATGGGGGTGCCGGGGATGGGGGTGCCAGGGATGGAGGATTCCGGGGATGGGGGTGCCGGGGATGGGGGTGCCGGGGATGGGGGTGCCAGGGATTGAGGATTCCGGGGATGGGGGTGCCGGGGATGGGGGTGCCGGGGATGGGGGTGCCGGGGATGGGGGTGTCGGGGTTGGAAGTGCCGGGGATGGGGGTGCCGGGTACCGGGGTCCCGGGGTTCGGGGTCCCGGGGATGGGGGTGCCGGGGATGTGGATGCCGGGGATGGGGGTGCCGGGGACGGGGGTGCCGTGGATGGGAGTTCTGGGGTTGTGGGTACCGGGGATGGGGGTGCCGGGGATGGGGGTGCCGGGGATGGGGGTGCCGGGGATCGGGGTGCCGGAGATGGGGGTGCCGGGGATGGGGATGGTGGGGATGGGGGTGCCGTTGATGGGGGTGCCAGGGATGGGGCTCCCGGGGATGGGTGCCGGGGATGTGGGTGCCGGGGATGGGGGTGCCGGGGATGGGAATGCCGGGGATGGGTGTGCCGGGGATCAGGGTTCTGGGGATGGGGGTGCCGGGGATGGGGGTGCCGGGGATGGAGGTGCCGGGGATGGGGGTGCCGGGGATGGGGGTGCCGGGGATGGGGGTGCTGGGAATGCGGGTGCCGGGGATGGGGTGCCGGGGATGGAGGTGCCGGGGATGGGGGTGCCGGGGATGGGGGTGTCAGGGATGGGGAGTACTGGGGATGGGGGTGCCGGGGATGGGGGTGCCGGGGATGGGGATGCCGGGGATGGGGGTGCCGGGGATGGGGGTGCCGGGGTTGCGGGTGCCGGGGATGGGGGTCGGGGTTGGGGGTGCCGGGAATGCGGGTGCCGGGGATGGAGGTGCCGGGGATGGGGGTGCCGGGGATGGGGGTGCCGGGGATGCGGGTGCCGGGGATGGAGGTGCCGGGGATGGGGGTGCCGGGGATGGGGGTGCCGGGGATCGGGGTGCCGGAGATGGGGGTGCCGGGGATGGGGATGGTGGGGATGGGGGTGCCGTTTATGGGGGTGCCAGGGATGGGGCTCCCGGGGATGGGTGCCGGGGATGTGGGTGCCGGGGATGGGGGTGCCGGGGATGGGAGTGCCGGGGATGGGTGTGCCGGGGGTCGGGGTGCCGGGGGTGAGGGTGCCGGGGATCGGGGTGCCGGGGTTGGAAGTGCCGGGGATGGGGGTGCCGGGGATGGGGATGCCGGCGATGGGAGTGCCGGGGATGGGGGTGTTGGCAATCGGGGTGCCGGGGATGGGGGTGCCGGGGATGGGTATGCCGGCGATGGGAGTGCCGGGGATGGGGGTGTTGGCAATCGGGGTGCCGGGGATGGGGGTGCCGGGGATGGGGGTGCCAGGGATGGAGGATTCCGGGGATGGGGGTGCCGGGTATGGGGGTGCCGGGGATAGGGGTGCCGGGGATGGGGGTGTCGGGGTTGGAAGTGCCGGGGATGGGGGTGCCGGGGATGGGGGTGCCGGGGATGGGGGTGCCAGGGATTGAGGATTCCGGGGATGGGGGTGCCGGGGATGGGGGGTGCCGGGGATGGGGGTGCCGGGGATGGGGGTGCCGGGTACCGGGGTCCCGGGGTTCGGGGTCCCGGGGATGGGGGTGCCGGGGATGTGGATGCCGGGGATGGGGGTGCCGGGGACGGGGGTGCCGTGGATGGGAGTTCCGGGGTTGTGGGTACCGGGGATGGGGGTGCCGGGGATGGGGGTGCTGGGGATGGGGGTGCCGGGGATGGGGGTGCCAGGGATTGAGGATTCCGGGGATGGGGGTGCCGGGGATGGGGGTGCCGGGGATGGGGGTGCCGGGGATGGGGGTGTCGGGGTTGGAAGTGCCGGGGATGGGGGTGCCGCGTACCGGGGTCCCGGGGTTCTGGGTCCCGTGGATGGGGGTGCCGGGGATGTGGATGCCGGGGATGGGAGTGCCGGGGATGGAGTTGCCGGGGATGTGGATGCCGGGGATGGGGGTGCCGGGGACGGGGGTGCCGTGGATGGGAGTTCCGGGGTTGTGGGTACCGGGGATGGGGGTGCCGGGGATGGGGGTGCCGGGGATGGGGGTGCCGGGGATCGGGGTGCCGGAGATGGGGGTGCCGGGGATGGGGATGGTGGGGATGGGGGTGCCGTTGATGGGGGTGCCAGGGATGGGGCTCCCGGGGATGGGTGCCGGGGATGTGGGTGCCGGGGATGGGGGTGCCGGGGATGGGAGTGCCGGGGATGGGTGTGCCGGGGATCGGGGTTCTGGGGATGGGGGTGCCGGAGATGGGGGTTCCAGTGTTGGAAGTGCCGGGGATGGCTGTGCCGGGGATGGGGGTGCCGGCGATGGGGGTGCTGGGGATCAGGGTGCCAGGGATGGGAGTACCGGAGATGGGGGTGCCTGGTATGGGAGTGCCGGGTATGAGGTTGCCGGGGATGCGGGTGCCGGGGATGGGGGTGCCGGCAATGGGGGTGCCGGGAATGCGGGTGCCGGGGATGGGGGTGCTGGGGATGGGGGTGCCGGGGATGGGGGTGCCGGGAATGGAGGTGCCGGGGATGGGGGTGCCGGGGATGGGGGTGCCGGGGATGGGGGTGCCGGGGATGGGGGTGCCGGGGATGGAGGTGCCGGGGATGGGGGTGCCGGGGATGGGGGTGCCGGGAATGCGGGTGCCGGGGATGGGGTGCCGGGGATGGAGGTGCCGGGGATGGGGGTGCCGGGGATGGGGGTGCCGGGGATGGGGGTGCCGGGGATGGGGGTGCCGGGGATGGTGGTGCCGGGGATGGGGGTGCCGGGGATGGGGGTGCCGGGAATGCGGGTGCCGGGGATGGAGGTGCCGGGGATGCGGGTGCCGGGGATGGGGGTGCCGGGGATGGAGGTGCCGGGGATGGGGGTGCCGGGGATGAGGGTGCAGGGGATGAGGGTGCCGGGGATGGGGGTGCCGTGGATGGGGGTGCCGGGAATGCGGGTGCCGGGGATGGAGGTGCCGGGGACGCGGGTGCCGGGGATGGGGGTGCCGGGGATGGGGGTTCCAGGGATGGAGTTGCCTGGGATGGGGGTGCCGGGGCTGGGGGTAGCGGGGTTGGAGGTGCTGGGGATGGGGGTGCCGTGGATGGGGGTGCCGGGGATGGAGTTGCCTGGGATGGGGGTGCCGGGGATGGAGTTGCCTGGGATGGGGGTGCCAGGGCTGGGGGTAGCGGGGTTGGAGGTGCTGGGGATGGGGGTGCCGTGGATGGGGGTGCCCCGGATGGAGTTGCCTGGGATGGGGGTGCCGGGGATGGAGTTGCCTGGGATGGGGGTGCCGGGGATGGAGTTGCCTGGGATGGGGGTGCCGGGGCTGGGGGTAGCGGGGTTGGAGGTGCTGGGGATGGGGGTGCCGTGGATGGGTGGGGGTTTGCCTGGCCAGGTGTCTGCTGGCAACAGTGGCGACCATGCAGCTCATGGCAGCTGGCTGCGGAGGGGGGTATGTGCAATGTCGTCTACCCCTACCCCCTGCAGACTGTTATGTTTGGGCATCACCCAGCGATCGTGGCCGCCATAGCGGGAGCCGCCCTTCTACATGTTGCCTGATGGGATCTGGAGCAGGGATGTGCCAGGGAGGTGGTGAAGGCTCCTGGTGTGGCAACGTGTGTACCGGCGCCGCTCGTCGTACCAGGACCTCACGGACCGGGCATGCAGGAGGTGACCCAGGATGAGGCAGGAAACCGTCGCCCATATCTGCCACCTGATGGCACACCTGGCACCGCGTGGGACTGGGGATGGACACCCTCAAGACGACGGTGGCCCTGAATGTCTACGCGACGGGGTCGTTCCCGTCGCCGAGTGGGGACCTGTCCGGCATCGCCCAGGCACGGGTGCACCGCTGTGTCCGTGCAGTGACTGACACCCTGTACGACAGCGCGGAGCGCTACATCCAGTTCCCTGTGGACCGTACACACCAGGAAGCCCGGACAGCCGTCTCTG
The DNA here is from genome assembly GCF_902713615.1 of Scyliorhinus canicula. Taxonomy (NCBI): domain Eukaryota; kingdom Metazoa; phylum Chordata; class Chondrichthyes; order Carcharhiniformes; family Scyliorhinidae; genus Scyliorhinus; species Scyliorhinus canicula. The sequence continues at coordinate 93,708,067 of NC_052161.1, read as the reverse complement.
CTTCCGTGGCCAGGATGCCCATGGTCCAGGGTGCGATCGATGGGGTGCACATCGCCATGCGGCCACCTGTGGATAACAGGGCCATATTCATGAACAGGAAGGGGGCCTACTCCATGATCATTCATGGTCCGCAAGATCCAGCATGACTCGTTCATATTGGCACAATCGTTCATCCCCACCACGCTCGAGGGTAACCACACCCCCCCCCCCCGGCTGAGGGGCTGGTTGCTGGGCGACAGGGGTTACGCATTGCGGGCGTGGCTGATGACGCATATAGGGAGGCCACAGAGCGACGCGCAGACCCGCTACAATGATGCCTTTGCAGGGACTAGGGGTGTGGCTGAGAGGTGCTTTGGGCTGCTAAAGAAGCGCTTCAGGTGCCTGGCCTGCTCTGTAGGGGCCCTCCAGTACCAAGGTCGGCCTCATCGTTGTCTGCTGCGTCCTCCACAATATAGCCCAGCAGAGAGGCGATGTGCTGGGGGCAGAGGAGGAGGAGGAAGAACACGACGAAGGGCAGGCCTCCCCAGGTGAGGAGGATGAGGGAAATGTACGGGACAGATGGGCTGGTCAGGGACGGGAGGCTGCCCACCGCATGGGACGGGTAGATTGCCGCACCGTCCACAGACTGGGGGGGGGAGGGGGGGGGAAATCGCAGTGTATGGGCACGGATAGCACAGTACGCCACCCCGCTCCCGAGGTATCGCGGTGTTCTGCAGGAGGACCCAGAACGGGCCCTAGCACCTCCTCCTCCCTCGGGTGCCCGATGGCCCCCGGGTCTCTCCATGGGTCGGAGATGCGAACGTATCCAGCACCTGACGCACCCCCGGTACCTGATGCTGCCAGTCCTGGAGTCCTGCCCTGGTATCAACAAGGATCTGCAGGTTTGCAGCCATGGAGCTCAGGGAGTTGGCCATCCCTGCCTGTATTCGGTCGACGCCGGCCAGCACTTGTGCAATGGCGCCGATGCCCTCAGCGATGGCCTGCTGGGACTGGGCCATGGCCTGTTGAGACTGGGCCATGGCCTGCTGGGACTGGGCCATGGCCTGCTGGGACTGGGCCATGGCCTGTTGAGACTGGGCCATGGCCTGCTGAGACTGGCCCATGGACTGCCGGGACCGGGCCACGGCGTTGAGCGCCTCTGCAATCTGCAGCTGGCTCTGGCTCATGGCTTCCTGTGAGAGGGCAGCCATGTCCTGGCCACGGACGCTGCCTGCATGGCAAGCCCCAGGCCTTACATACTGCGACCCATGTCGGACACCGTCGAACCCATTGCCTCCATCGCTGACGCCACCCGTGGGGTTTTGGCCTGGGTGGCACACATGACCGGCACCACTACCTGATCCTGTACGCGGGGGGACTCCTCCACCTGCGTCTGCAGCTGCTGCAAGTCGGCCGTCACCCTCTTCGATCGTCCCTTGGTTCGTGACTGCATCGGGTCTATGGGTGGGGTGGTAACTCCAGGAACCTGGGACCAGTCTGGGCGGCAGATGGCTGCCTGCGCCGGGCTGCCCTCTGACCTCCCAGCCCGTCGGCTGCTCCTGCCTCCACCTGCTGTACCGGTACGGCTGTGTTGTGCGCACCAGTCAGTGTCCCAGAAGCCTCATCGCTAAAGTGCCCAACCGAGGTGAGTGTCTCTGCGATGGTGGAGGGTGTCGGAGATAGCAGTGGCGTAATGTCGAGGTCCTCATCCGACCTGAAATCCAGGGTCCCCTGGGGTGCTGTGTCCTGTCAGTCCCTCCCCTGTCTTTGGGTGTCCTGGGTGGGTGTGTCCTGTGTGTCACTGTCATGCACGGTAGGGCAGCACGGTAGCATTGTGGATAGCACAATTGCTTGACAGCTCCAGGGTCCCAGGTTCGATTCCAGCTGGGTTACTTTCTGTGTGGAGTCTGCACATCCTCCCCGTGTGTGCATGGGTTTCCTCCGGGTGCTTCGGTTTCCCCCCACAGTCCAAAGATGTGCAGGTTAGGTGGATTGGCCATGCTAAATTGCCCTTAATGTCCAAATTTCCCTTAGTGTTGGGTGGGGTTACTGGGTTACGGGGATAGGGTGGAGGTGTTAACCTTGGGTAGGGTGCTCTTTCCAAGAGCCGGTGCAGACTCGATGGGCCGAATGGCCTCCTTCTGCACTGCAAATTCTATGATATCTATGGGTTGGTGTGTCCTGGGTGGTGGTGTGCTGAGCGTCAGTGTCCTGTGTGTGGGTGTCCTGGGTGGGCGTGTCCTGTGTGTGGGTGTCCTGGGTGGGTGTGTCCTGGGCTGACTGGGACGGGGGTCTGGTGGTGTGGCTGCGTTCCCCGCCGCTGGGTGTGGCCCTACGGCGTCGCCACAATGGCATCAGATGGGGGTGGCAGACGCCTGACGGTCCGGGTCAATCTCTGGCCCGTGGGCGTCCCGGCACTGGGTGGGGGCGTCGTATGCCTTACGGCCCTGGTCGTTCCATGTCTTGTGGGTGCCCTGGCACGTCCTGGCATCCGTAGGGACGGGCGGGTCGGTGTTTGGTCCTGCAATACACAATACAGCATGCATGGTAAGACACGCAGGTGGGGGAGCGAAGGGGAGCAGGGGGGAAGGGGGGATGGGGGAAGGGGGAGGGGAGAAGGAGGGATAGGGGAACAGGGGAAGGGGGATGGGAGAAGGGGGGATGGGGGAAGGGGGAAGAGATTAGATTTGCTTAGTGTCCCGTGTACCGGGGTACAGTGAAAAGTATTTTTCTGCGAGCACCTCAACAGATCTTTAAGTACATGGGAAGAAAAGGGAAGAAAAGAAAATACATAATAGGGCAACACAAGATATACACTGTAACTACATAAGCACTAGCATTGGATGAAGCATACAAGGTGTAGTGTGAATGAGTCCATAAGAGGGTCATTTAGGAGTCTGGTGATAGTAGGGAAGAAGCTGTTTTTGAATCTGTTCGTGTGCGTCCTCAGACTTCTGTATCTCCTGCCCGATGGAAGAAGTTGGAAGAGTGAGTAAGCCGGGTGGGGGGGGGGGGGTCTTTGATTATGCTGCCCACTTTCGCCCGGCAGCGGGAGGTGTAGATGGAGTCAATGGATGGGAGGCAGGTTCCTGTGATGGACTGGGCGGTATTCACGACTCTCTAAAGTTCCTTGCGGTCCTGGGATGAGCAGTTGCCATACCAGGCTGTGATGCAGCCCGATAGGATGCTTTCTATGGTGCATCTGTAAAAGTTGGTAAGGGTTAATGTGGACATGCCGAATTTCCTCAGTTTCCTGAGGAAGTATAGGCGCTGTTGTGCTTTCTTGGAGGTAGCGTCGATGTGGGTGGACCAGGACAGATTTTTGGAGATGTGGGGCGCGATTCTCCGCTCCCCAGGCCGGGTGGGAGAATCGCGGGAGGGCCGCGCTGTTTTTCACGGCGACCGGCGATTCTCCGGCCCGGATGGGCCGAGCAGCCTGACGGCCCCGACCTGTTCACACTGGTGTCAACCACACCCGGTCGCTGCCGGTGTGAACAGCGCGCGACAGGTAAGTGTGGGTCCTGTGGGGGGCGGAGAGAGGATCGAGCACCACGGGCATGCTCGTGAGGGGACTGGCCCGCGATCGGTGCCCACCGATCGTCGGGCCGGCGTCTCTAAGTGACACACTCTTTCCCCTCCACCGCCCCGCAAGATCAAGCCGCCACGTCTTGCGGGGCAGCAGAGGAGAAGACGGCAACCGCGCATGCGGGGGTTGGAGCCGGCCAACCTGCACATGCGCGGCTGACGTCACTTAGGCGCCACCGGCAGTGTCATTCTCGGCGCGCCGCCTTGACGTGGGCATCAATGCCTGGCAGCCGAGTTTCCCGCAACACCGCTCCTAGTCCCCCGCGGGGGGAGAATAGGGGGTAAGGAGTGGCCTCCGACGCCAGCGTGAAACACGTTTCATGCCGGCGTCGGCAGTTGCGGAGAATCGCGCCCGTGATGTAGGGGGGAGGGGGGAAGGGGGAAAGGGGGACCGGCAGTGGGGGGGGGGGGGGTCTCAGTTGGTGCTGCACCCCCGACCTCTGCATCCGCAACCTCCCGGTCCTCGGGTCCACCTGCAAGGTCCAGGGCCCTCTCTTCATGAACGGTGAGGGGGCGCAATTCAAGTTGACCCCCTCCGGTCCTCTCATGCTCCCGGTTGTTATGAACGTGCTTCTCCTGGGGGGGGGGGGGGGGGGGGGGGGGGGGCCGCGACCGGCAGGGTGAAGGGGTGACAGAGACAAAGGGCAACAGTGTTAGGCGGACATATACTTGCAGACCAGCGGTTGTGTGTATGTTGGCATAGGTTCACAGCCCATCCTGCCAATGCAGCCGACATGGGTGGGTGCAGCCATGACGGTTTCAGCTAGGGCTGTGCCGCCCATCCTGGGGGAGGGGGGAATGGTGGGGGGGGGGTATTCACCCTGGCTGCCCTCACTTGGTCATTGACCTTCTTGTGGCACTGGGTGCCTGTCCTGGCTGTTACGACCACAGAACTGACGGCCTCTGCCACGTCCCTCCACAAGCGCCGGCTGACATGTGGTGAGACCCTGCGGCCATGTCCGGGGTACAGGGCCTTCCTCCTCTGCTCCACTGCATCCAGGAGCGCATCGATATCCAGCTCCTGGAACCTTGGCGCTGCATGGTGGGCGGCCATTTTGCCAAGTCTCTGCGGTGGCGTCTTTTGTGCAGCAACGGCACGTGATTGGCATCACATCGCTGCTAGCCCCTTCCGGGGCGGAGGATTTTGGGCGGCCCAATGCCGGAGTGGGTCGTGCCGATTTTTATGCCGGCGTCGGGCTATCGTGCCGATTAGGGAGAATCCTGGCCTTGTTTCGCAGTTCTGGCTGTTGAAACTTTAAAGGGCCTGAATGATTTCATTGAGCTTCAGTAAAGGGCTTTTTTTTTTCCGCGTAGATTGGTCTGGAAATGGTACCAATTTTGCTGTCATAGAAGTCCGCCGATTCTGTCCCTGCGTCCTCACTTAGTTTCTGAATTGGAGAATCCCACTCCTGGTTTTGTTTCAGTCAGAGGTGTAGGGGCCCAACATAGATGTGAGACCAGGAATGAACTTTCAATTGGAGTTTACTAATCCTAGGATGGAATGCAGTTCAGTCGTGTTCTCCAGTGTAGGAGCTTCTTTGGATAGCCCACACTTTGTCCATGACAGGGTGGTGTCCTTCCAAGTCCACACAGTAACCAGATAAGCTACCCACTTTGCGTGGCGCACACATTTTTCCTTTCCTAGGCGAATGCCCGTCTCCGAGAATCGGCGGAGACCCTCATCCAAATTGCTTAGATGTTCCTGTTCTGACATCCCAGTGACCAAAACGTCGTTGAGTTAAATCACCACAATTGGCAATCTCGGCAGGCCCTCTGGAAAATTGCACAAACCAATGATACGTCAAAGGGCAGTCTAGTATATTCATAAAGGCCTCTATGGGTATTGATAGTGACATATTACTGCGATGCCCGGTCCAATTCATGCTGTAAATGTGCATGGCTCATGAACGGTGTTTCTCCTCTGTGGATTTATTCATTCGTTCACGTTCTCTGTAGTTTAGAAATGCAGTACACACAGCTTTTCTGGGGAGGCACATTACTTCTCTTCAAACTTTTCTATCAGTTTGTGCTTTGTATTCAGGCCCCTGAAGTTTCAAGAATGCAACACTCACAGGCTTTCTGGATAGAGATAGCACTCACAGTAATCTACAGCAGGCTCATGCCTCTCTGCTTCCAGGATCAAAACTGAAAAGCAGTCCACTGGGATAGGATCCAATCACCACCTGTCACCAGGCAGTGTATCACCTTTTGGGCCAATTCATTGACCACCACAGCATCAATCAAACTAAGTCCCACCCTTCTCTCTCTCAAGACAAGTCTGCAACTCCTGTTTAAACCAGGACAGACTAGCAGAATTATCTCTCCCCTAACTTCTGGATTCTTCTGCTTGAATTAAAGATACAGGCTACCTTAAAGAGACATGTCCATTAATCATCCATGGATCAATATAAGAAAGGCAAAATAAGAGAAAGGGGAAGTAAGGGAACAAGCAGAAAGGACTCTTACACATTGATCTGCCTCCCTTGACATAGTGTTGGGAAAGAGAGATAGTGCAAGTTAGTTATTTTTGTATTTATTTATTTTTAAATACATTTAGAGTACCCAATTCATTTTACCCAATTAAGGGTTCAATTTAGCATGGCCAATCCACCTACCCTGCACATCTTTGGGTTGTTGGGGTGAAACCCACGCAAATGCAGGGAGAATGTGCAAACTCCACACGGACAGTGACCCAGAGCCGGGATCGAACCTGGGACCTCGGCGCCGCGAGGCAGCAGTGCTAACCACTACGCCACCGTGCTGCCCTATATTTTTGTATTTGTGAGTGTTAGGCATAACATATAGCTTTCTTTTTAAGTTCAATTTATATTTCTGCTGTTTGTATGTTAAGAAACTGCAATTTTACTTTCACTTTAATAGATGCCTGCGATTTAATGAGATTTTATAACTCTGAAGCAAACAGAGGGTATAAAAAACTGGGCAACATGAAGAGACCATCAGGGAACATAAAGCAGTTTGAGGTTTAGTTGGTGATTATGCTTGACAGTGAAGGGATCAGTTTAAATCTCTCTCCAGCAGGACATGAAGGGAGACTAGAGATAGCAGGCCCCAAACTAAGCAGAAAGATCCCAAAATCAGGGAAAGGGACGGAGGAAGTTCCAAGACGGCTTTCTAGTCAACATGAAAGAGCAAGAATCTGTTAAAGGTGATGTTCAGTGAGAATAAGAGTGAGGAGCAGGTGATTAAAAAAACAGGGCTGCAAGGTGCAGACCTGGGATAACGTTGGTGACTCCTAACTATGGGCCTGTGAGGCAGTGGTGTTGGGATGGCATAGCTGGGTGTCTGAGACACTGCACGGAAGGCGAAACTTGAATGCATTTGACGATCAAACAGAGGAAGGGGAGGTTGAGATCCTAGAGGTGGGTCCTTGGTCTCAAAGACTTTAAACTAGCAAGTGGGTGAGGGAAGGGAAGGGTAAGGGGAAGTAAAATGGTTAAAGGGAAGCATAGCAGCAGGTTATCATGTGGGAAGGTGGGTTCAACTATTTGGAAAGTTATGAAAAAGTTAAAGGGAAGAAAAACTCAGGAGTTATTAATAGATGTGTTGACGGTGCAAATCACAAATGAGTATGATTTAGTGGCCATTACAGAGACATGGTTGCAGGATGGTCACGACTGGGAGTTAAATATCCAGGGCCATCAGACTATTCTGAACGACAGACAGGAAGGTAAGGAGGTGGGATAGCTCTGATATTTAAGGATGACATCAGGGCGGTAGTGAGAGATAATATGGATTCTATGGAGAAAAAGGTTGAATCCATTTGGGTGGAAATTAGAAATAGTAAGGAGAAAAGGTCACTGATAGGAGTAGTCTATAGGCCACCAAACACTGACATCATGGTGGGGCGGGCAATAAACAAAGAAATAATAATAATAATAGTATGAAGTTACTGTGAAAAGCCCCTAGTCATCACATTCCGGCACTTGTTCAGATGCACACAAAAATGGTACAGCAATTATCATGGGGGATTTTATTCTACATGTCGATTGGTCAAACCAGGTCGGTCAAGGCAGCCTTGAGGAGGAGTTCATAAAATGTATTTGCGATAGTTTCCTCGAACAGTATGTAATGGAACCTACGAGGGAGCACAGTATGATTGAATTTAAAATACAGATGGAGGATGAGAAGGTAAAATCCAATACCAGTGGCTTGTGCTTAAACAAAGGAGACAATAATGGTATAAGGGAGTTGTTGGCTAGGGTAGTTTGGGAGCAAAGACTTTGTGGTGGGACAATTGAGGAAAGTGGAGGACTTTCAAAGCGACTTTTTACAGTGCTCAGAAAAAGTATATACCAGTGAAACGGAAGGACTGACTGACAGAAATAAAAGAGTATATCAAATTGAAACAAAATGCATATAAGGTGGCAAAGATTAATGGGAAACTAGAGGATTGGGAAATCTTTAAATGTCAACAGAAAGCCACAAAAAACAACTGTGAAGAAAAGTAAGATAGATTATGAGAGTAAATATCTCAGTATATAAAAACAGAAATCAAATGTTTCTACAAATATATAAAACGATAAAGAGTAGCTAAGGTAAGTATTGGTCCTTTAGAGGATGAGATGGGGTATTTAATAATGGGAAATGTGGAAATGGCCAAGGCATTGAGCAGATATTTTGTGTAGGTCTTCACAGTGGAAGAGACAAATGGCATGACAATAATTGTTGGCAAGGAGGCTATGGCAGGAGAGGACCTAGAAACGATCATTATCACTCAGGAGGTAGTGTTGGGCAAGTTAATGGGGTTTAAAGATAGACATGTCTCCTGGCCCTGGTGGAATGCATCCCATGCTACTAAAAGAGGTGGTGGGGAAAATAACAAATGCGCTCGTGGTAATTTATCAAAATTCGCTGGACTCAGGCGGTTCCGGCAGATTCGAAAACAGCAAGTATGACACCACTGTTTAAAAGAGGAGGTAGACAAAAGGTGGGTAACTATAGGTTGGTTAGCTTAATGAAAATACTGGGGGAAATGCTTGAAGCGATCATCAAGGAAGAAATAGTGTGACATCTGGATAGAAACTGTCCCATTGGGCAGACGCAGCATGGGTTCATGAAAGGCAAGTCATATTTGACTAATTTAGGGGAATTCTTTGAATACATTACGAGCGTGGTGGATAACGGGGAACCGGTGGATGTGGTGTATCTGGATTTCCAGAAGGCATTCGACAAGGTGCTGCACAAAAGTCTGCTGCATAAGAAAAAGGTACATGGCATTACAGGTAATGTATTAGCATGGATAGAGGATTGGTTAACTGACAGAAAGTGAAGAGTGTGGATAAATGGTGTTTTTCTGGTTGGCGATCAGTGGCTAGTGTTAGGGATCAATGTTAGGTCCACAATTGTTTACAATTTACACAGATGATCTCGAGTTGGGGACCAAGTGTAATGTGTTAAAGTTCGCAGATGACACTAAGATGAGTGGTAGAACTAACTGTGCAGCGGACACTGAAAGTCTTCAGAGGGCTAGAGATAGTTTAAGTGAGTGGGCCAGGGTCTGGCAGATGGAGTACAATGTTGGTAAATGTAAGATCATCCATTTTGGTAGGAATAACAGCAAAATGGACTATTATTTAAATGGTATAAAATTGCAGCATGCTGCTGTGTAGAAGGGCCTGGGTGTCCTTGTGCATGAATTGTAAAAGGTTGGCTTGCAGGTGCAGCAAGTAATTTTGGCCTTCATTGCTGGAGGGATGGAGTTTAAAAGCAGGGAAGTTATGTTGCAGCCTCATAGGGTGCTGGTGAGGCCACACCTGGAGTACTGTGCACAGTTTAGATCTCCTTACTTGAGAAAGGATGTACTGGCACTGGAGGGGGTGCAGAGGAGATTCACTAGGTTGATTCCGGAGTTGAGAGGTTTGGTTTGTGAGGAGAGACTGAGTAAACTGGAACTATACTCAATGAAATTTAAAAGAATGAGGGGGGATCTTATGAAAATATAAAATTAGGAAGGGAATAGATTGGATAGATGCGGGGATGTTGTTTCCACTAGCGGGTGAAACTAGAACTAGAGGGCCTCAAAATAAGGGGGAGCAGATTTAGGACTGAGTTGAGGAGGAACTTCTTCACCCAAAGGGTTATGAATCTGTTGAAATCCCTGCCCAATGAAGCAGTTGAGACTACTTTGTTAAATATTTTTAAGATAAAGGTAGATAGATTTTTGACCAGTAAATGAATAAAAGGTTATGGTGATCAGATGGGTAAGTGGAGCTGAGTCCACAAAATGATCAGCCATGATCTTATTGAATGATGGAGCAGATTCGAGGGGTCAAATGCCTACTCCTGCCCCTAGTTCTTATGTTTAAGTTAAGACATCTGAGAGACAGCGTCGTTTGGGAGATGATACCAAGGCATGTTCTTCGAGAGCGGAGATTGGAAAACCTCATGTGGAAGACAGAGTTCGAGTGAGACCAGTTGACGCACAGAGTGACACGATTCTCAGGGGATTGATGAGAAGCACATGCAAGTTATTTGTGTGACAGCTGTCACTTGGTTTCATGGTGCGGGGAGCCTGATCACATTTTGCCTGTTGGTTTGCATGGACTGTGGACTTGCTGTGAACATTAGAGTACAGGATTATGTAACTTGTGTTATCTTTACAAACCTGCGTTCTGTCAAGGTATAGATGGGTCAAAGGAGTAATATATTATAGTTAATCTTTTCTTGTTTCATAAATGTTGTATTCTTTTTTTTTAAACATACATCAGCAGACTTCTGTGACTGTTCAGTAACCACCCTCACTGTTTTTGCACAGAAAGTACAAGTTAGGATCTATCAAGTCGGGTTCCACCCGAAGAACTGACTTGTCCACTAGTAACTTCAGCTGGGATCGTTAGAATAGCAAGAGGGAGGTTACCAAAATTGCGACCTTCAGTGTCAATGGGGATCTTGAAAGCACCATTGAAGACAATGAACGTAATAATCAGCAAAGATGCAAATCAAGCTGCTGACTTGACAGCACTCGTTGGGCATGATCACACAAAGTCAAGATCCACCTTTAAAGGAGACGTTCTGTTGACAATCACGAACTGGGCAGAACTGTGGACACTGGTTCACCCTGTTCACCCTCCCCATCTCCAACTTTAGGGCAGCAGGGTAGCATGGTGGTTAGCATAAATGCTTCACAGCTCCAGGGTCCCAGGTTCGATTCCCAGCTGGGTCACTGTCTGTGTGGAGTCTGCACGTCCTCCCCCTGTGTGCGTGGGTTTCCTCCGGGTGCTCCGGTTTCCTCCCACAGTCCAAAGATGTGCGGGTTAGGTGGATTGGCCATGCTAAATTGCCCGTAGTGTCCTAAAAAAGTAAGGTTAATAGGGGGGGGGGAGGGGTTGTTGGGTTACGGGTATAGGGTGGATACGTGGGTTTGAGTAGGGTGATCATGGCTCGGCACAACATTGAGGGCCGAAGGGCCTGTTCTGTGCTGTACTGTTCTATGTTCTATGTTCATGGAAGTTGCAGATTGGCACTGGTGAGTTTTTAGAAAGGAGATTTGTGATGGTTAACCAGAACACCAGGTTTTGCTAGTTTCAGTGGCTTGTAGTGGGCTAAATTCAAAGGAAAATCCAGGCCTCAGATTTAAATGGCCGTTGGTGAGATCACCCCAAAATAAATCTAAACATTTTAATCATGTTTAATTCATTGCTGAGACCACTTTTGAAAGAATACTGGTGCAGAGATAGTTCAGAGGATGGCCAGGGAGCTAAACCCTGGAGCATTAAACTGTGGGATTAAAATGTTATTTTAATCATTTTTAGTGCATAATCTTCAACATATCTTCCAGCAACAATTAGCGAACACTTTCTTTGACTTGGCTGAAATCTCTGATTTTGTTCATTTCACATCACATCAGAGTCAAATTGGTTTTTCCTTTTGAAATATTTAATTTTCTCGTTTTGAAATTTATTCAGGGCCGTAGAGTCTAAGTGTGTTCCACCAATTAACAGGACATGCTTGCTTTTACTCATTAACGGAACGGGGCTGATTACTGAACTTGTCTCGAAATAGTCTCATTATTAAAATGCTTAACACTGTGTGAAAATTGATATTGTTGTAATTCCAGCAGTAATGAAACATTGAGAAAGGGAATTAAGTAGTGAGAAATGATTAAAAACAGTGTTTGGGAAAGGGTATTTGGTATTTCGTTCTAATTATTTTTGGTGATGTACGAGGGAGAGGTCATATCATCGCAGTGAAGGATTTGCAGCGAGCCACGTATCATAGGGACAGTCCCATAAATCTTTCATGCTCCACCCTAATCACATATTCACCGTGAAATAACAAATGCCAGCGCGGGGACATCTCACCCCATTGCAGCCATTTCGAGGCAGCAGTCATTTAAGGGAGGGAATCTTCTGGCAACCATATAATTTAGCAAAGTGATTCACTTAGTCTGTTAATATTAAGGGGCAGTGCTCCGAAAAGCACTCAGGATTATGGAGATGCTGATTGGGATCCTGCTGTAAGAAGCACGTTAAAGGACTGCTTGGAATGCCCCAGTGTATCTGCCGAGCAGTGGAACGCCCTGAGCTTTCTCACCTCTGACCTCCATGTACCTCTTGCGCATTTAAAATGAGCACTTGGCACATACACTTCTGCTCTCAGGAGAATATCCTGAATTGGAACAATGGGTTGGCTTTACGCATGTTTTTTTCTGTTCCTTTTGACTCACCATTTGGGCATAGAATCCCTACAGTGCAGAAGGAAGCCGTTCGGCCCATTGAGTCCGCACCGACCCTCTGAAAGAGCACCCCATCTAGGCCCACTTCACCCCCCCCCCCCCCCCCCCCCCCCCCCCCCCCATCCCCATAACCCCATCGAACCTTTGAACACCAAGGGGCAATTTATCATAGCCAATCCACCTAACCTGCACCTCTTTGGAATGTGGGAGGAAACCAGAGCACTCGGAGGAAATCCATGCACACACGGGCAGAACGTGCAAGCTCCACCTAGACAGTCACCCAAGGCCAGAATTGAATCCGGGTCCCTGGCACTGTGAGGTAGCAGTGCTAAGCATTGTACCACTCCAGTAGTTGTGTTTTTTATCTTTAATTCGAGCTTAATTCTGCTGTTTGCTGGGGACGAGAACCTTGTTGGGCAGTCACTGTCAAGTATTTTTTGCCTGGGAGGTGTGGATGACAGTGAGTGAGGGCCATTTCGTACCTGTTTGGTCAGATACCCCACTGTGCCCTGACTGACACTGCCCCTTGAGTTTTTCTTGGTTCATGGGTGGGTGTCGCTGGCTGCAGCAGCATTTATTGCCCATCCCTGAGGGCATTTAAGGGTCAACCACATTGCTGTGGGCCTGGATTAATATGTAGGCCAGACCAGATAAGGGTGACAGATTGCCTTCGCAAAAGGACATTAGTGAACCAGATGGGGTTTTTCGACAATCAACAATGGTTTGATGGTCATCATTAGACTTTTAATTCCAGATTTTCATTGAATTCAAATTTCACCATCTGCAGAGGTTGGATTCGAACCAGGGTACCCAGAACATTACCCTGGTCTCTGGATTATTAGTCTAGTGACAATACCATTGCCTCCTAGCGAGAGTAGGAGAAGGGCAAAGAGAGAGATCCATTTGCTCAAGCCCAGGCTGAAATTCCCACAGTTACTTCTGAGGTTCAGTGATTATTATTATGTAAACAAAGGTTGGCAGCCATTCTCCCACTAAGGGATATCAAATAACGAACAAACAATGTGGCTGTAGCTAATGGAGGACACTGTAATGTAGCCAAGACACTGTCAACTTTTTGAAACGTTCCTCGAGATCTTCCAGCTGAACATGCAGACAAAGCCTTCATTTCGTATTTATCAGATCAGGTTCTCTCAGTTAATAGGTAGCCCAATGTTAATTTGGATGAAATTGCAAAGCTTTATAGATTTTGAATCAAACTCCATAATAGATTTTCTGATTTTTGTTTCCAGTGATGTGGAACATAAGCACATTGCTTCAACTATACGGGAACATTTGACAAAGTTACGAGGGGGGATAAGGGTGGAGGGTGGGGGTGGGGGGGGGGGGGGGGGGGTGGTGTGGGGGGGGGGCGTGTTGTTTGGGGGTTGTGTGTGATAGGTGTATAGATTGTCTCATCCCAGGGTAAAGTCCTCGTAATATCAGGTATCAAAGGCCTACAGATCAGATCAGAGATATTTAGAGCATTGCCAGAAATTCTATGCTTCCCCACTTGCCCGCATTATACTGAAAAGAACATCTTCACTGATCATAAAGTGACTGAGATACAGGAAGACATTGTACAGAGAGATTATTCAAACTATACTACTGACAGAAACACTTTGAGATCAGCTGTCTTAAGGAAACACTTTGTCTGGCCGATGCCAAAACCGCGAAACACGATTGGGCGGGGAATAGCTTCCAAATCAGGATGCTCCGGCATCCCGGAAATGCCGTACATGCGGCGCTCGCCGCGTGGGGTAAAAGTACAGTGGGCATATCATTAGCGGGCCTGACACCCTATGCTTCTGGGCCTCCGTATTTCACCACTCGGTCCGATGGGCTGATTTCCCGATCCCGCCGTTCACTAGTAGGTTTTAAAAATCGTGAACCTGGCGTCATGGCTGCTGAACGAGAGAAAGGAGGTAGGAAATGGCGTGGAGTGACTGCGGGCTACCGGCCTGGACACCAGCTGTGCTGGCTGCAGCGGGGGGGGGGGGGGGGGGGGGGGGACCAGCCAGGGCCGGGGGAAAGGAGGGGGAGTTGGAGGGGGAGGGTGGGCGAGCAGCCGGGGTGCCAACCCAGGGACCGACTGCCATCTTGCTGCACACCCACTGACCACCCACCCCGACCCCTGGTTCTATACAATGGCACCGGCCATATGGGTGCGGCCATCCCCGCACCCCACCCCCACTCCTACCACAACATCGTGGTGGTCTGCTACATCCTCCACAATATAGCGCAGCAGAGTGGTGGAGGAGGAGATTGAGGAGGAAGGGCAGGCCTCGCCCGAAGTGGAGGATGTGGGGGAGGGGGACGATGAGCAGGACATGGGGCCAGGCAGGTACGGGAGGCTGCACAACGCCATCGCCAGGCCAGCGCACACAGGACGCTCTGATCGTGACACAGTTCACCCTCTAGGAAGGGGGGGGGGCATTGCCGGCCAGTGGCATGGAACCATGTCCCAGACCCACACCCCCTCACCTCCCACACCACCAAACCAACCGCATGCACACCCTCTCTGTTATAATTACCTGCGGTGCTATGAGCTGGGGGCCCTGGGTTGGCAGTGACAGCTGGCCTGGTCCATGGGATGGACGATGGTGACAGCCCGCTCTGCGATGAGCTCTGGTGCTCCACATCGTTTGACAATGTCTGACTCATGCCCACAGTAGCACCTTCTACTTGGGTGATCCCTGCATGTGAGCTGGCCAATCCATCACAAAGGTCCCCGTTAGCACCCGCCTCCTGGGGTGACCCCCAGGGACTGACCGCCATCTTGCTGCACACCCACTGGATGGGCCCGGCTGCTGCTCAGGTGTCCCGGGTGGCATGGTGCCACTCTTTTCTGCCCGCTGCCCACCAGATGCACCAGAGACAAGAGGAGGGAGTCTGTGATGCTGCGGTGTTCCGGCACCTGCCCTGCGGGAATCAACAGCGCGGGCACCATCACCTCCTCCTCCTCTCTCAGGGTGCCCAATGACCCCCAGGCTACTCCATGGGATGGGGGTGTGAGCGGAGTCATCTTCTGAGGCCCACCGCCACCTGGCACTGCCAGTCCTGGAGGCCTGCTCTGTTCTCGACCAAGGTCTGCACGTTCGCAGCCATGGAGCACAGAGAGTGGACCATCTCCGGGACTGAGCCACATCACACTACGACTGTGCCACCACCCTGAGGGTCTGTGCCACATCAGCCGTGACTGAGCAGCCTCCCTCTGCGACTGGGCCGCCTCCTTCTGGGACTGGGACACCTCCCTCAGTGCCTGCGCAATGCCGGCCTGTGCCTGGGCAATGCCAGCGATGCTCTCCGCAATGGCCTGCTGTGACTGGGCCATGCTGAGGAGCACCACTGCAATCTCCAGGTGGCTCTGGCACATGGCTGCCTCCACCTGTGTTCGCATGTGATGGATGCCTGCCGTCATCCCCCCCCCGCAGTCCCTGGGGGTGCCCGTAGTGCCTGCGCATGCACTTTGGCTGGGACTGGATGTTCCAGGAGCCTAGGACACGTCTGGACAGCAGTTGGCTCCGGCCCCTCGGCTGCTCCTACCTCCACCTGCTGTACCGGATGCGATGTGTGGTGCGCACCAGATAGTGTCCCAGAAGCCTCTTCACTAATGTGCCCAGCTGAGGTGATGGTCTCTGAGATGGTGGAGGGTGTTGGGGCCAGCTGCGATGGAAAATCAATGTCCTCGTCCGACCTGAGCTCCGGGGTCTCCTGTGTCTCGGGCAGAAGGCTGGTGTCGGGCTGCTCCCCCCGTCAGTGCTCGGCTGTCTGGGGGGGCACCAACACTGGCACTGGCTGGGAGCGGGGGCTCCGGATGGACCTGCCCAATCTCCAGCAGGTCCTGTAAGACACAAGATGGCATGTATGGTTAGAGAGCGAGCCAGGGGGGCGTTGGGTTGAGGGGGATAGTGAGAGTTTAAGGGCGAAGGGGTGAGGGGGGTGCGGGTTGGGGGGTGAGGGGGTGAGGGCTGAGGAGAATGAGGGAGGTTGCGGGGTGTAGGGTGAGGGGGGTGAGGTGGGTGAGGTTAAGGGGGAGAGGGGGTGAGGGGGTGAGGGGCGGTGTATGGGGAGGGGTGTCCACACACGTGTCATGGGATCCGCAACTAAGCAGGGTTTCACTTGCTCGCCCAGTGCCGGCCACCACCTCAGTGACCTCCCTTTCCTCTGGGCTGCCAACAGCATCCAGTGCCCTCTGCTCGAGGCTGGCATCACTGGCCAGGGCAGCCGGCCATTCTGGCTGGCCGTCCCCTGGGGGGGAGGGGCTGGGTTACGTGTATGTGTGTGTGTGTGTGTGGGGGGGGGGGGTTAGTGCCAGGGGCACAGGGCTGGAGGAGGCCTTTTGGCCCATCAGGCCTGCTCCGCCATTCATCACGATCATGACTGATCATCCAACTCAATAGCCTAATCCTGCATTCTCCCCATAGCCTTTGATCCCATTCTCCGCAAGTGCTATATCCAGCCGTCTCTTGAATATATTCAAAGTTTTAGCATCAACTACTTCCTGTGGTAATGAATTCCACAGGCTCACCACTCTTTGTGTGAAAAGGTGTCTCTTTATCTCTGTCCGAAATGGTTTACCCTGAATCCTCAGGCTGTGACCCCTGGTTCTGGACACACCCATCATTAGTAACATCTTCCCTGCATCTACCCTGACTAGTCCTGTTAGAACGTTATAAGTCTCTATGAGATCCAGGGGTTGGGATTGTTCTCACTGGAGTTCAGAAGAATGAGGGGCATTCTTCTGAACTCCAGCGAGAACAATCCCAACCTCGTCAATCTCTCCTCATATGACAGTCCGGCCATCCCTGGAATCGGTCTGGTAAACGTTCGCTGCACTCCCTCAAGAGCAAGAACATCCTTCCTCAGAGAAGGAGACCAAAATTGAACACAACACTCCAAGTGTGGCCTCACCAAGGCCCTGTACAATTGCAAAAACATCCCTGCTTCTATCCTCAAAACCTCTTGCCATGAATTCATAGAATTTACAGTGTAGAAGGAGGCCATTCGGCCCATCGAGTCTGCACTGGCTCTTGGAAAGAGCACCCTACCCAAGCCCATACCTCCACCCTACCCCCATAACCCAGAAACCCCACCTAACACTAAGGGGCAATTTGGACCCTGAAGGCAATTTATCATGGCCAATCCACCTAACCTGCACATCTTTGGACTGTGGGAGGAAACCAGAGCACCCGGAGGAAACCCATGCACACACGGGGAGAACGTGCACAGACAGTGACCCAGCGGGGAATCGAACCTGGGACCCTGGCGCTGTGAAGCATTTGTGCTATCCACAATGCTACCGTCCTGCCCTCATTAGCCTTCTTTACCGCCTGCTGAACCTGCATGCTTACCTTCAGCAAATGGTGCACAAGGACATCCAGGCCCCGCTGCACACTTACGTCTGAGAAAAGCAGGTACAAAGGAGAAAGTCAGCTGCACAAATTTACTTCAACTGAAGTTACAATGGGTACAACCTAAAAACCAAAAAGGAGCAATCACATTGCTGGGAGTGTTCTCTAGGCCTCCTGGCACTCCGAGAGAAATAGAAGAACAGATAAGTTGGCAAATTTCAGAGAAGTGTAAAGTAATATGGCAGTGTTTGGGATTTCAACTTCTCCAATATTAACTGACGTAGCCATTGTGTGAAAAGTTGAGAGCGAGCAGAATTCTTGAAATGCATCCATAGTCATAGATTCTTGGATGTTTACAGCTCAGAAAAGGCCCTTTGGCCCATCGCTTCTGTGCTGGCCAAAAACAAACACCTAACTATTCTAATCCACAGTCATGTCTAAATCATTTATGTAAACCACAAACAGCATCCCTGCGGCACCGCACTGGGCAAAAAAACACCCACAACATCACCCTCTGCTTCCTGCCACTCATCCAATTCTGGATCCAATTTGCCAAATTTCCTTGGATCCCATGGTTCTTACCTTCGCTATCAGTCTCCCATGTGGAACCTTATCAAAGGCCTTGCTGAAGTCCAAGGACATAGGAACATAGGAGTTAGGAGCTGAAGTAGGCAATTCAGCCCTTCGAGCCTGCTCCGCCATTCAGTCAGATCATGGTTTACCTCTTCCTGGCCTCAAATCCACCTCCCTACCTGTTGCCTATATCCCTTTAACCAAGGTTTTAAAAATCAGAAATCTATCTCCTTCTTGAAGCCATTTAATGGCTCAGATTCCACCGCATTATGGGACAGCGAGTTCCACAAATTCACCACCCTCTAGGCAGCATGGTAACACAGTGGTTAGCACTGTTGTTTCACAGCTCCAGGGTCCCAGGTTCGATTCCTGGCTTGGGTCACTGTCTGTGCGGAGTCTGCACATTCTCCCTGTGTCTGTGTGGGTTTCCTCCGGGTGTTCCGGTTTCCTCCCACAAGTCCCGAAAGATGCTGTTAGGTAAATTGGACGTTCTGAATTCTCCCTCTGTGTACCCGAACAGGATCCGGAATGTGGTGACTAGGGACTTTACATGGTAACTTCATTGCAGTGTTAATGTAAGTCTACTTGTGACACTAAAGATTATTATTATAAGTAGTTCCTCCTCATCTTCGTTTTACTTCTACTGCTTCTCAACCTATATCTGTGACCTCTTGTTCTAGATTGCCCCACAAGGGGGAACATTTGGTCTATGTTTACTTTATCAATCCCTTTTAGTATTTTATATAGTATTTTATATACCTCAATCAGATCATCTCTCTATATTCCAGCGACTATAAGCCCAAACTGTTTATTCTCTCCTCTCTCCTCATACATCAACCCTTTCATCCCCGGAATCAATCTGGTGAACCACCTCTGAACTGCCTCCAATGCCACCACATCCTTCCTCAAATAAGGAGACTCAAAACTGGACACAGTACTCCAGATGTGGTCTCACCAACACCTGACACAATTACAAAAACTCTTCTCTATTTTCGTACTCTAGTCTTTTTGCAATAAAGATTCCATTTGACTTTTTAATTACATGCTGACCCTGCAAACCGACTTTCTGCGATTCATGAACAAAGACACCCAAATGCATCTTGAGTCTGTTTTTCATTTAGACAATAATTTGCCTTTCTATTTTTTCAGCAAAATGGATAACCTCACACTTATCCACATTAAACTCCATCTGCCAAATTTTGGCCCAGTCTCCTAGCCTATCTATATCAGTCTGTAAAATCTTTATCTTCTCTTCACTGCCTGCTTTCCCACCTAGTTCAGTATCATCCGCAAATTTTGCTATGTTCCACTCTGTCCCTGAATGCAGATTATTTATAAATTGTAAACAGTTGAGGTCCGAGGACTGACCCCTGTGGCACCCCGCTAGTCACAGTTCGTCAACCAGTGAAGGATCCATTTATCCCGACCCTCTGCTTTCTGTCAGTCAGCCATTCATCAATCCAATCTAGTCCTCTACCCCCAATCCCCAGCGATCTCACCTTCTGGATCTGTCTTTTATGTGGCACCTTATCAAATGCCTTCTGGAAGTCTAGAAATACCACATCCACAGGTTCCCCATTATCAACTTTGCTGGTTACATCAAATGAATTTCCCTCATCTACGCACCTGGTCACCTTTTCGAAAAATTTAATTACGTTAGTCAAACATGACCTGCTGACTGTTCTTGATTAATCCCTGCCTCTCCAAACACAGATTAATTCTGTCTCAGAATTGCTTCCAATAGTTTCCACCACTGAGGTTAAGACTGACTGGTCTGTAGTTTCCTAGTTTATCCCTTCCTCCCTTCTTGAATAATGGTAGTACTTTGACTATCCTCCAGTCCACCAGCACCTCTCCTGTGGCCAGAGAGGAATTGGAAATTATTGCCAGTGCCCCTGCTAGTTCCTTCCTTGCCTTCCTCAACAGCCTGGGATACATTTTCTCTGGACCTGGACATTTGTCTACGTTTAAGCCTGTCAGACGACTCACAAACTTCTCTCTGCCTATATTAATCTCTTTAATTTTATTACAGTCCTTCTCCCTGATTTCTGTACCCACACTGTCCCTCTCACAAGTGAACACTGGCAGAAAGCATTCATTCAAACCCCTACCTATTGTAGCCATGCTGGCCACGCAAAATGGACACTGAGCCAAACTAAAATGGAAGGCTGCTGGGAAACAGACAGTTTAGCCAGAACAGCAGTCTGCAAAGAGCAGTTTGCATTCTGCAGCAGCAGAAACCAGTTTGGGCTCAGGTGAAAAGACCTTAGCTAGGTGCAAATGGCAAAACGCTTTGCATGCTAATGAGGCCATCAGACTTGAACACCCACACAATAGATACATTTGGTTCTGAATGGACACATTCTAATCAAGACCCAGACATCGAGGCACCAGAAACCTCCAAACAAAAGGACATAAGAAACGCCCCCCTCCATCACGGAGACCCCCTCGCATTGGGGAATTAATCCAGTATCGATAAGAAATTGATCCAATAGGTAGAGCCCGCCCGAGAAGAGGGAAGGACAACGGAACCCCTATAAAAGATAGGGACCTCGTGTTGTCCGGTCTGTTAAACCCGTGCTCCGGCTCTGACTGACACCTGGCATCCTGACTCCAGCCGTTGAGCACCAGCCGCCGAAACCGTAAGTTCAACGCTCGCTACGCGATCCAAGCCCACTAGACTCCCAAGTACCAGAACGCTTGCTGAAGGCTGCAGACAAAACCAGGACGAAGGCCTCGTTCTCTGACCTTGCCTGTTCCTGTTAGATAAGTATTCTGTTTGCTTAAGTTTAGTTATAGCTTAGTCTCTTAGTGTGTGCATGAGTATTTATTATAACTGTATAATAAATATTGATCGTTTGAACTTTACTAATCGGTGTATCGTCTTTATTACTTTGAACTTGACCTTGGAATACTTGTGACGTTGCCTATACGGCAACTGGCGACTCCAGAGCTAAATAATTACATAGAACAGAGCCTAGCAGTGTTAAGCACACGTCGAACTCGGAGGCGTGTTAATACACTCCAATAAACGCGTTTTACGCCCATAGTAAAACGTGCAACACTATGTCCTCTGGCTCCACACACAAATTACCACTGGGATCCTTAATGGGCCCTACTCTTTCCATAGCTATCCTTTTACCCTTAATGTACTTGTAAAGCAACTTTGGATTTTGTTTTACTTTACCTGCCAGTATCCTTGCATGTCCTCTTTTTGATCTCCTAATTTCCTTTTTAGGTTCCCTATTGCACATTCTATATGCCTCTAGCGCTTCTGCTGTTTTGAGCCCTCGATATCTGCCACCAGCCTCGCTTTGCCCAATGCTGTATGTCCCTCGATATCCAGGGTTCACTGGATCTGTGTTCTTGATTGGAACATGTTGGCTCTGTATTCTCCCTATTTCCTTGTTGAATGTGTCCCACTGTTCTGACACAGATTTACCTAAAAATGTCTGCCCCCAGTCCACTCTGGCCAAATCACATCTGATCTTATTAAAATCGGCCTTCACCCAGTTTAGAACTTTGATCTCAGGCCCGTCCTTTTCTTAAGTTCAGGAGAACTTTTTAAACCAGTACGTAGAAGGACCCACAAGAGACCGGGATTTAATTTTAGGTAACAAAGCCGGGCGAGTGGTTGAGGTATCACTGGGAGAGCATTTTCCAGACAGTGGTCCTAACTCCGTTAGAGGTTCAAGATTGTTGTGGAAAAGGATATGGATTGGATCCAGAATTGGCTAAGTGGCAGGAAGCAGAGGGTGATGGTCGAGGGGTGTTTTTCTGATTGGACGTCTGTGTACAGTAGGGTGCCACAGGGATCAGCGTTGGGGCCCTTGCTGTTTGTGGTTTATATAAATGATTAAAACATGAATGTTAGAGGATTGATGGGTAAGTTTGCAAATTATACGAAAGTTGGTGGGATGGTAAATAGTGAGGAGGGTAGCCTTCGATTACAAGAGGATATTGACGGGCTGGTCAGATGGGCTGATCAGTGACAAATGGAATTCAATCTGAATAGGTGATGCACCTGGGCTGGACAAAAGAATACATGATAAACGGCAGGACCCTGGGAAGCACCGAGGATAAGAGGTGTGCATGTACAAGGGTCCCATAAGGTAGCAGAGCAGGTTCAGAAGGCATATGGTATACTTGCTTTTATTAACTGAAGCATAGAGTTTAAGAGCAGGGAGGTTATGCTGGAACTGTATAAAACATTGGTTAGGCCACAGCTAGAGTACTGTGTGCAGTTCTGGAACCCACATTATAGGAGGGATGTGATAGCATTGGTAAAGGCGCAGAGGAGATTTACCAGGATGTTACCTGAGTTGGAGAGTTTTCGCTATGAAGTGAGATTGGATAGACTGGGTTGTTTTCCTTGGAGCAGAAGAGACTGAGGGGGACATGATTGAGATGTATCAAATTATGAGGGTATAGATAGAGTAAACATTAATAAACCTTTCCCCTTGGTGGAGGGATCAATGAACAGGAGGCATAGATTTAAGGCAAGGGGCAGGAGGTTTAGTGGGGATGTGGGGAAAAACCTTTTCGCCCAGAGGGTGGTGGGAGTCTGGAACTCACTGCCTGAAAGGGTGGTGGAGGCAGAGACCCTCATAACATTTTAAAAGTATTTGGGTGTGCACTTGCGATGCCGAGCCAGATAAGGCTGTGGACCAAGCGCTGGAAAATGCGATTAGAATACTTGCTTTTGACTAGCGGAGACACGATGGGCCGAATAGCCTTGTCTGTACTGTTGACCTCGATGACACGCTCAAGCTTAAACCGCAGCCCCCAGACACCTTTTTAAATTTCATTTCAGCCCAGACATTTCATCCCAATCTCGATCGGTGTCTCATCACAAACGTAGAGGCTGCCGAGCCAATCCTCCCACCTGCCAACCACAAAGGTAGACGGGCTGTGTAAAATTGCTCTTAATTGGCCCCTCAATGGGTTACATAGTGTACTCGATTGGCAGTGGGCAGCTGCCCGACTCTTGTGTACGCCGGCCGACCAAAATATCGCACGAGTGCCCAATGCCAACAGGCACATGCCCACCTGGCGTCACGATAGCACAGTGTTTAGCACTATTGCTTCACAGTGCCAGGGTCCCATGTTTGATTCCCGGCTTGGGTCACTGTCTGTGTGGAGTCAGCACGTTCTTCCCGTGTCTGCGTGGGTTTCCTCCGGGTGCTCCGGTTTCCTCCCACAAGTCCTGAAAGACGTGCTTGTTAGATAATTTGGACATTCTGAATTCTCCCTCTGTGTACACGGACAGGCACCGGAATGTGACAACAAGGGGATTTTCACAGTAACTTCATTGCAGTGTTAATGTAAGCATGCTTGTGACAATAAAATTATTATTATTATTATTACCCCCAACAGAGTAAAATTCTGGTCTGTGTGTTTCAGCAAAAATTCAAATTACTGCACATATACATTGTTTATGAAAGAGCACAAGGTTTTTTTTAACTCAAATTTGATTCTTTAATTGCATTATTTGGTCTTTTAGTCCATTTTGTTATCCTATATCTGGTGATGTTTAACATTCAGTGAGCGATGCGGAGTGAGGCGAGGCACTGTGAGGTTTCGCTCATTTCCAGGGACAACATATGCCAGTCAGTGGTAAAGGGGAAAGAAAATGAACTCACACAGAACAACACAGACACATGAGACAAAAACTTTGACATCTGACCCTTTCTGCTTGGAATGAT
Organism: Scyliorhinus canicula; assembly: GCF_902713615.1. Taxonomy (NCBI): domain Eukaryota; kingdom Metazoa; phylum Chordata; class Chondrichthyes; order Carcharhiniformes; family Scyliorhinidae; genus Scyliorhinus; species Scyliorhinus canicula. Next base: position 93,684,179 of record NC_052161.1, on the reverse strand, counting down.
ATTGCAAATCGACGATTAACCCCTCCTTCAACAGCTTGCCATTCCAGGAAAATTTGGGCAATTCGCCCTTACTTACTGAAGGCTAATTGATCTATTAATTGATGCAACATGAAGTGGGAGGAAATTATCCAAACTATTCAAGACATTCTACTTTAAACTGCTGGCACCTCCAATATACAACAATTGATAAATATTCAGCAAAGAACTTATGTAAACAAGGCAACGATTACTAGAATCTTCTGTTAAAGATCATAGTTTTCTCCAGCGATCCAGTGGGCTGAATTCTTTTTTGTATTGCCAAACACTTGCGTGAATTTGGGGCATCAAATGATGCAAAATGGGTTTTAAGGGGCCAAAGATACTAAAAGCAGTGATCTAAGTTATCAAGCTGCAATTTTCTCAAACCTATTACCCCCAAATTTTTTTTTTTCATTCATTCTGAGGATGTGGGTGTCATTGGCTGGATCAGCATTTATTGCCCATCCCTAATTGCCCTTGTACTGAATGAGTTGTTTGGCCATTTCAGAGGGCATTTAAGAGTCAGCCATATTGGGTTTGGAGTCACATGTAGGCCAGACCAGGTCGGGATGGCGGATTCTCTTCCCAAAAGGACATTAGTAAATCAGACGGGTTTTTATGGTAACCGACAATAAGACCCTAAGACATAGGAGCAGAATTAGGCCACTCGGACCATCGAGTTCTGCTCCGCCATTCAATCATGGCTAATATGTTTCTCATCTCCATTCTCCTACCATCTCCCTGTAACCCCTGAGCCCCTTATTAATCTTGAAGACACTCAGTGACTTGGCCTCCACCGCCTTCTGCAGCAAAGAGTTCCACAGATTCACCACCCTCTGGCTGAAGAAATTCCTCCTTATATCTGTTTTAAAGGATCGTCCCTTTAGTCTGAGATTGTGCCCTCTGGTTCTAGTTCATCCTACTAGTGGAAACATCCTCTCCACGTCCACTCTGTCCAGGCCTCGCAGTATCCTGTAAGTTTCAATAAGATCCCCCCTCATCCTTCTAAACTCCAACGAGTACAGACCCAGAGTCCTCAACCGTTTCTCATACAACAAGTTCTTCATTTCAGGGATCATTCTTGTTAACCTCCTCTGGATCCTTTCCAAGGCCAGCACATCCTTCCTTAGATACGAGGCCCAAAATTGCTCACAATACTTTTGAATGCCAGATTTTTAGTGAACACAAGTTGCCATGGTAGGATTTGAACCCAGACCATTACGCTGGGCCTCTTGATTACTAATCCAGTGACATTACCATGCGCCTCTACATCATCGCCTCCCCTTCAGCAGCAATTTTGGGGATAGGAATTTACATCCAACTTGCATCAATGCACAACATTCAGGAAGTTATATAAAAACGTGAAAGGTTCAACTTCAATAGGAAGCACAGAAACAGAGATCTGGGTAAATGTACATAAATCTCTGAAAATAGCAGGATAAATCAAAAATTCTGTTTCGAAAAAGCACATGAAATCTACGACTTTATAAATAAAAGCATGGAATACAAAAGTAAGGAGTTTATGCTGAACTTTTGTAAATCCCAAATGGGCCCCAGTTGGAAAATTGTGTTCGGTTCTGGCAAGAGGTGATCGTCTCTAATGGTATGGGGGATAAAAAAGGCATCCCTCATGTGGAGGGACTGCAGATGCTGGGATTTTTCTCCTAGGACCAATGGGGATTTATGGGAGAATTAATTGAGCAGCTCAAAATCCTGAGAGCTTTGGATTGAGCAGAGAGGGAGAGGTGGCAGGGCCGTCAGGTGACCAAGACTTAAGGCGATTGGCAAAAGAAACAAATACCTCATGAGGCACAAAAAAATAAGCAGGGAGTTGCTGTGATCTGAAGTGCACCTGGAAAGCTGGCAGAAGACGTTTGAAGAATAATTTTCAAAAGGAATTGGATAAGCTCTGATGAAGCACCAAGGGAATGACATTGAAGAGCTAGTCCAACATGATGGGCTGAATGGCCTCTCCCTGTGGTATATCATGGTCAAGGGCGAGGTTTTGGGAGGAATGGAGAGCAGGAGAGAAAGGGCCCAGTAGGACATGGAGATTGAAGTGCCTGAGGCCAAGTGAAGAGGCACTGGAAGTAATGGAAAACTAATTCAGGAGTCACTCAGGGTGGAGCTTGTGAGACTGATAGACAATGAAGATTTGAGAGAAGAAAGAAAGGTGGAATCAGGTGGGGTGCCTACAAGAAGAGGAGGGAGACGAGATCAGAGCACCATCACACCAGTTAAGGTGAGGCAGAGGGTAGAAAGTACAAGCAACCAGGTAAGGGTCAAGGGGAAAGCCAGGATGTCAATGCAATTGGCCAGGGTGAAGGTGTGGGTGACTGGCATCTTATTCGGAGACATTAGAACATAGAACATAGAACAGTACAGCACAGAACAGGCCCTTCGGTCCTCGATGTTGTGCCGAACAATGATCACCCTACTTAAACCCACGTAACCCGTATACCCATAACCCAACAATCCCCCCATTAACCTTACACTACGGGCAATTTAGCATGGCCAATCCACCTGACCCGCACATCTTTTGACTGTGGGAGGAAACCGGAGCACCCGGAGGAAACCCACGCACACACGGGGAGGACGTGCAGACTCCACACAGACAGTGACCCAGCCGAGAATCGAACCTGGGACCCTGGAGCTGTGAAGCATTGATGCTAACCACCATGCTACCGTGAGGCCCCAACATTCTGGAGGGAAATGCAGAGATAATTGTTGATCCAGTGTTAACGGTCTGAAGAGGAGGTAGGTGCCCAGGAAAGTTACTGAGCATGAAGATGGAGAGTGGGCATTGCTGTTTCTAAGGAGGGATTGCTTGGTGCCTTAGCGAGTTCCTTGAGGAATGGCAGGAGACGAAAGAGGGTAAGAGTGAACTGAATTAAAGGGGATGGAAGCCTAATAGAACAGCAGATTAAAAAGCTGAAGAAATGGTGATGCAATGGTAAGGATGGGGCTGGTATGGGGGTTTGGTGGTGGTGATGATGGAGGGGGAGTAAAGTGCATTGGGTGACTACATGTTGGTGTTGAGTTAATTCTAACCGAACACTCACTGACAGAAGGCTTGGAGCTGTGTCTCTGGAGTATATTGTTGGAAACAAGATGCTATTCGATGTGTTTCAACAGATGGTAAAGCAACAGGCTGTGAACTCTATGGAGATGCCAAGGACAGTTAGTTTGTTCTGATTTCTGGTTCATAGACCATCCTGAGGAACTGCTGCTCTCCCTTCTGTCCCAGCCTTACTCGGAACTCACATGCCACAATGCTTTTTGATCTATAGATGAGCTGAAGTGATGGCTTCTGTCAGAACACATGTTAGAAAAGCCTATCTCATGTCTGATAAGCTCATCAGTATTTACATCCAGTGATGTGACTCACTAATAGCCCCAGGCTCAGAAGCCAAATCTTTGCATGTTTATGATGCCCAGGCAGTGGAGATCTGCACAGTAGATGGTCAGGTAAACTTGCTCTTACCTGCTCAATGTTTCTGAAAATAGACCACCTGTTGGGGAGAGGTTGTCTAAGCCCTTTCCGCCCCTACGCCCTCTCATTGCTCAGCCATTCAGCAATGTGGCCAATTCAGGAATTATTTTGGCAAAAAAGTATTTCTCATCGAGGGACCATTGATCCGCAAGTCCAATTTGATGTGATTTTGAGACAGGTCTGTAAATCAGGGAGCAGCCTAGAAACAGATGTAAAACTGTATTAATTGGAACCAAAGATTTGCTGAAGTGTAACTGAACTAACTTTAAAACCGGGGCCTGGTTGGGCAAACAAATTCAGATCTCCCTGGATAACAAAATATATAAAGATTAAGATGAAGCAGAAAAAGTGTCCTCATGACTGTGCAAGAATCCTTCTTGTTTATTCCCAGTTTTTTTTCCATTATTTCCCCTTTCTTTTATTTTGCTGTTGCATTGTTGATCTATGGATGATTGATGAACATCGCACTTTAAGACAATCAGCCTGTAAGGAACCTATACCTTTAATTCCAGCAGAAGAATCTAGAAGGCTGTGCTGGTTTAACCCTGCGATTGCAGGCTGGCTGGCACTAGTGAGGACTCGGTTTGATTGATTTGGCTGGTGGACAATAAATTGGCCCAAGAGGCTGTGCTCTGCCCGGTAACAGGTGGTGATTGGATCTGATCCCACTGATATGTTTTTCAGAGTCCCAAGGCTTGGGTTTGGTTTCAGTTTTGATTCTAAAAGAGCTAACTAACTCTCTCCAAAAATATCCAGCTAATTCTCCGCAAAAGCCACTGTGAGGGCTGACTCTCTCTCCAGCAAGTCTGGGTGTCGTTCTCTTAAGATTGCAGAGACCTGAAGTCAAACGACGAGCGGAAAGCAAAGTTTGATATTAAATAAAGTGCCTCGACAGAAAGATAGAGGACTGACTGCGAACCTTGAGCTGAAGGCCACGTTTTATGAGAAAGAAGGGGCGGGATTCTCCGACCCCACGCCGGGTCGGAGAATCGCAGGGGGCGGCGTGAATCCCACCCCCCTGCCAGCTGCCGAATTCTCCGGCGCTGGGGATTTGGCGGGGCTGGGAATCTCGCCATGCTGGCCGCTGGCAGCGGCCCTCCCCGGCGATTCCCCAGAATGAAGGGAGGAATCATATGAGAAGCGGTTGAGGACTCTGGGTCTATACTTAATGAAGTTTAGAGGATGAGGGGGGGGATCTCATTGAAGCTTACAGAATACTGAGAGGCCTGGATAGAGTGGACGTGGAGAAGATGTTTTGACCAGAAGAGGAGACTGGAACCCGAGGGCACAGCCTCAGACTGAAGGAACAATCCTTTGAAACTGAGATGAGCAGGAATTTCTTCAGCCAGAGGGTGGTGAACCTGTGGAACTCAATGCCGCAGAAGGCTAGGGAAGCCAAGTCACAGAGATAGATAGGTTCTTGATTCAAAAGGGGATCAGGGCTTCGAGGAGAAGGCAGGTGAATGGGGATGTGCAACATATCAGAAGTGGTTGCATGGTGGAGCAGGCACCATGGGCCGAATGGCTTACTTCTGTGCCTACATATTATGACCATATGTGACAAGATGCAACAGGCCAACACGAGTCCATGCTAGGGCTATATTGGAGCGCCATATCAGAGTGATCCAGGCATTGGAAGCGCATCTTGAGGACTCCGATGTACCACTCAATGATGCTCCTTGTTGCTGCCTGGGTATCATTACAATGGGTCTCTGCGTCGGTCTGCAGCATCCGGACAGGCATCATTAGCCAAGACCTAAGTGAGTAACCCCTGTCATCCAAAAGCCAACCCCTCACCCAGGGAGCACCTTGAACGTGCCAGGAACTGACGGGTTCACAGGTTGTATGTGTTGTGCATGCTTCTTGGGTATCAGGCACAGATGTGCATGATGTGCAGCTGATGGTCACACACCAACTGCACATTCAGGGAATGGAAACCCTTCCGATTGATGAAGACAACCCGCTGATGAGCAGGTGCTCTTAGGGTGACATGCATGTCATCAATCACCTCCCGGACCTTGGGCATACCAGCGATTGGGGAAAATCCAGCTGCCTGGATTTTTATGAGATCCCCCTTATTCAACAAAACTCCAGAGAATACAATCCTAACTGGTTCAATCTCTTCTCATACTTCAGTCCCACCATCCCGGAATCAGCCTGGTAAACCTTCGCTGCATTCCTTCTATAGCAAGAATATCCTTCCTCAGATAGGGAGACCAAAACTGCACTCAATATTCCAGGTGTGGCCTCACCAAGGCCCTGCATAATTACAAGACATCCCCTCTCCTATACTCAAATCCTCTCGCAATGAAGGCCAACATACCATTTGCCTTCTTCGCCACCTGTTGCATCTGCATGCTTACTTTCGATGACTGGTGTAGGAGAGCACCCAGGTTTCGTTGCACTTTCCCCTCTCGCAATCTATAGCCATTCAGATAATAATCTGCTTTCCTGTTTTTGCTGCCAAAGTGGATAACTTCACATTTATCCAAATTATACTGCGTCTGCCATTCATTTTCCCACTCACTCAACTTATCCAAATCATACTGAAGGATCTCTGCATCCTCCTCACAGCTCACCCTCCCACCAACCCAGCTTTGTGTCATCTGCAAATTTGGGAATATTACATTTAGTTCCTATTATAAGGTGCGGAAGGGAGTCCACACTGAGCCGAACAGGTTAAATCAAAAGGAAAAAGGTTTAATGCAACAGAACATGAGTACAGAGCAGTTACTCTGCTACAGGAGCCACTCACAGTTTATGGCCCTCCAGTTTTATACAGGATGTGGAAAGGGGCACCCTGCCCCATCAGCCGGGAGTGTGTATTCCCCATAGTCCTTTGGGAATAACAATTCCCATTCTCAAAAGTGTCCCATGACCTGCTTAAGGTTTCTTAGTGTCACACGATCTGCTGAAACCCAGGTTATGACAGTTCCCTCATCTAAATCATGAATGCATGTTGTGAATAGCTGGGGTCCGAGCATTGACCCCACTAGTCACTGCCTGCCACTTGGAAAAAGACCTGGGAAGGATTCTCCGTCCCACCGCACCAGAGTGTGTGGCGCGCCTCCGAGATTCACCGCCTCGCCAGCCGGCCAATGGGGTTTCCCTCTGTGGGCAGCCCCACATCATTGGGAAATCCCCAGGCTGCTGGTGCAATGGAGAATCCCGAGAGTGGCGAATCATAGAATTTACAGTGCAGAAGGAGGCCATTCGGCCCATCGAGTCTGCACTGGCTCTTGGAAAGAGCACCCTACCCAAGGTCAACACCTCCACCCTATCCCCATAACCCAGTAACCCCACCCAACACTAAGTGCAATTTTGGACACTAAGGGCAATTTATCGTGGCCAATCTACCTAACCTGCACATCTTTGGACTGTGGGAGGAAACCGGAGCACCCGGAGGAAAAGCCCGGAATCCAACCCCTGTTTATTCCTACTCTTTGTTTCCCGTCTACAATCAGTTTCCTATCCATCTCAATACAGCGAGACATCATAACCAACATCACTAACTAGTGAGACAACATCAGCAACACCACTAATCAGCTTGACTACATCAACAGCACCCAGCAGCATCACTAACCAGTGAGACTGGCCAGAGACCATAAGTGCCACATGACCTGTGTAAGGTTCCAGCCTTGGGTGACTGTGTGCAGTTTGCACTTTCACCCGTGTCTGCATGGGTTTCCTCCAGGTACTCCAGTTTCCTCCCATTGTCCAAAGATGTGTAGGTTAGGTGGATTTACCATGCTAAATTGCCCCTTAGTGCCCAAAGATGTGCAGGTTAGGTGGGGTGACAGTGATATGGTGGGGGAGTGGACCAAGGTAAGGTGCTTTTTCATAGGGTCAGTGCAGACTGAATGGGCCAGATGACCTCCTCCTGCACTGTAGTGGTCCAATGGATTACTTCACCAACATCAGCAACATCACAAACCAGCGCGACACAATCAACAAGATCAATTATCAGTGAGACAGCATCAACAACTTCACTCACCAGTGAGACATCAACAACCTCACTAACCAGTGAGACAGCATGACCCACATCACTAACTAGCGAGGCATCAACAACATCACTAGCCAGCGAGAGACATCGATATCACTAACCAGTGAGACATCAACAACATCACTACCCAGTGAGACATCACCAACATCACTAACCAGTGAGACATCAATAGCATCACTAATCAATGAGACAACAGCAACATCACTAACCAGCGAGACAACATCAACAACATCATTAACCAACGAGACATCAACAACATCACTAACCAGTGAGACAACATAACCAACATCACTAGCCAGCGAGAAACATCCACATCACTGACCAGTGAGACATCAACAACATCACTCATCAGAAAGACAACATCAACAACATCACTAACCAGCGAGACAACATCAACAATATCACTAACCAGTGAGACATTACCAACATCACTAACCAGCAAGACAACAACAACATCACTAGACAGCGAGAGACATCCACATCACTAACCAGTGAGACATCAACAACATCACTAACCAGTGAGAGACATCCACATCACTCACCAATAAGACATCAACAACATCACTAGCCAGCGAGATAACATCGCCAACATCACTAACCAGCGAGACATCAACAATATCACTAACCAGCGAGACAACATCAACAATATCACTAACCAGTGAGACATTACCAACATCACTAACCAGCAAGACATCAACAACATCACTAGACAGCGAGAGACGTCCACATCACTAACCAGTGAGACATCAATAACATCACTAACCAGTGAGAGACATCCACATCACTCACCAATAAGACATCAACAACATCACTAACCAGCGAGACAACATCAACAACATCACTAGCCAGCGAGACAACAACACCAACATCACTAACCAGCGAGACAACATCACCAACATCACTAACCAGCAAGACATCAACAACATCACTAACCAGCGCAAGACATCCACATCACTCACCAGTGAGACATCAACAACATCACTAACCAGTGAGACAACATCACCAGCATCATCAACACCCCGAATCTGCGAGACATCATGGACTGCAGCAGTTCAAGAAGGCAGCTCACCACCATCTTCTGAAGGGCAATTAGGGATGGGCAATAAATGCTGGCCTTGCCATCAATGCCCACGTCCCATGGCGATATACTAACAAAGAATCCAGATGATAGCATTAAAAATTTCAAACCTTTTTATCAAATAGGCGAAAGTGTGCAGTGCTCCAGGAATACAAGATAAGATCCAGTCCTTCATGAGCACAGGACATAATGCTACACAAACTCAAAAAGCAACAGCCCATGAACACCGATAGTAATCTTGCACAAATACAGTTCCCCATTAATGCAAAATATATAAAATGTACACAAAGTGCCATACGAATACAAAATGTATTGTTGATGCAGTGAAAAAATGTGCGGGGAGTTCCAAATCTTGCAAACCTATTGAAACTTCACACCTGCTGAATACTTACTCTTCTGAGTCACAAACGCCACAAATGGCGTCGTTTACTATAGCCTCAGTACAGCTAAAGGGGAGTTCCTGCGTTAGTACATAAAATACACAGATTGCATTTATATAAAACACTTCACAGCCTCACAACAGTTTCACAACCAGTGAATTACTTTTGAAGTGTGATTGCTGTTATTTTGCTAGGGAGCAAGTTTTTATGTCACCAGGTCTCAAATAAGCAACAAAGGCAAGGTCCAGTTTTGGGCATGTTAATTTAGATTTGATCCAAATTTGGATTTGGGTTATTTTCACGTGTACCGAGGTACAGTGAAAAGTATGTGCAGTCCAGACTGATCGTTCCATTCATGAAAAAACATAAGACATACATAAATATACAATGTAAACACATAGGCACAGGCAACGGGTGAGCATACAGAGTGTAGTACTACTCAGTAGAGAAGATGTGTAAAGAGATCAGTGCAGTCCACAAGAGGGTCATTCAGGAGTCTGGTAACAGCGAGGAAGAAGCTGTTTTTGAATCTGTTAGTGCGTGTTTTCAGACATATGTATCTCCTGCCCAAAGGAAGAAGTTGGAAGAGAGAATAACCTGGGTGGAGGGGTCTTTGATTAAGCTGCCTGCTTTCCTAAGGCAGCAGGAGGTGTAGAAGGAGCCAATGGGATGCGGGTTCACGTGATGGACGGCTGTGTTCGCGACTCTCTGTATTTTCTATGACTCTGGGGGAATTGACTGTTTTAAAATCCTGCCAAATCCGTTTACATTCTGAGCAGAGGGGCGGGGAGCCTCAGTTTAGCATCTCATACAAAAGCCGTCCCCTCTGACTTGTAGCACTCCAGCACTCTGACTGGACGTGTCAGCTTGGATAACATTTTGAAGTCCGAAGGTGTGGATTGAACGTACAACCTCCTGCCCCAGCAGAGAAATGCTGCCACTGAACCAAGCTGACACAGTGCCGGCAGACGGAACTGACAGAGTGATAATACACCCATATGTCTCAGCATGTGCAACCGGATAAGAATAAGACCAGATGTGATCAATGAACTCAAAATAGGCACATGAAAAATAGGATCAGGTGGATCAGGCATTCCATTCAAACTCCAGTCCTTGTTTATTATACAATGGAAAAAAAAACTAGCTCACCGCACAGTCTAAGAATCACTTCTGCAATCTGTAGATAATTTGTTTTTGCTTTGACTGAGCTGTAATAGCCATATAAATATCACTGTATGGCAGACTGCTGCAGAGTGGAACAGTTTCTCACTTGTCACCCTGTGATGGCATGAGGTCAGTGCTCAGGCGGAGCCAGACAGAATTGAAAACTGTCTCCCCCATTACTGTCCTAAATAGATTTGAATTTCCAAGATTGCGGACACCATTCCAAAAACCAATACTGCGTTCGGTATTGCTGAGGTACTGACACCCTTGCTACCAGGATTTCCGAATCCTTCTTCTCGTCGAATATCGCTGATTCCGCGAAGACTTTTCTTCCCCACACTTCCACATTGCCATGAACAAATAAAATTCCCTGGCTCAGATTTCAAATTCCCTGTGAAGCAAAAGAAGCGGACAGTGAAATATTCCTTGGTCTTCTGGGAATCCCGGGAGGCTTTCTGCTTGAATGGATGAAGGAAACCATTTCAGGATTTGCAGGGCAGCATCGGCAGGTTATGGAAAGTTCAGCCCATTTGTAAAGAAATTGCCTTCCTTCTAGTCCAAGGTTACCTGTCGAAGCCAAGAGAGAAAAATCACCTTAACCCTTGAATTCAGCAGTGTATAATTCCTTTAAAAGTGCACAGGCTTTAAATTCTGCATCAACATGCGAGTCACTGTCAAGGCTAAATATCGTGAAACAGAATGGAGAATCCCATAGGAAGGAAAGGCTCTCATTCAAAGAAGTCTCTCAGTCAAAATGTGAAATCCTGTACATTTTCTCATTAAGTATTCCTCAACAGGTTAACATATTTTTAGAAACAAAACATCCATCTTTGCCATATTTATTTAAAAATAAGCAGTGGGAATGAGTTTCTGCTTTTCCACGAGGCAGAAATGGAATTTAGCAACATTCCCACTCTCCATCATTTTCCAGGAATCTATTACGTTATTATGATGATATAATATCGCCTTATTTACTGCACTAGACACCGTCGCTCTTACGGGATTGGGGAAAAACATTGTTGGTTCATTTATTAGGCATATAAGAATAATTATACATAGTCTCACCCCTGAAGGCATCAGAGCTGTGTGTATGTGCTCTGCTCAATGTGATAGTGAAACTGAGACTGGATCACATGATTTGTTTCCTTTTTAGTGATGTCATACAGAAAGCCCTTAAAAGACATAACATCCCTCTTTCTTTTTAAAAATACTTTCCCCCTTCCAAATAAGTATAATTATTTGCAATACATGTTCATATTTAGTTACCATTAGATTAGTGCATAGAACTGATGAATCTAGGAGCCTCTACAGCGTGTAGGTAATCTGCTAGAATGCCAAGTTGTTGTAATGGTAACCTTGCCTGGTGGTGTCTTCAATTGCTCACAGTAATCTATGGGATTGTCATTCTTGGATATTCCCAGTTACATTTTGGACGTTGTCCTTGATGCAATGGAACAGCACAATGGTTGATGGATAAGAAGGTATTTGAATTGTCCTCAGTTATGTCTCACTATTGCACTTTAGAAGATCTTGTTTCTGAACAAATCCTTGTCACTATGATTTATTGCCATGTACATTCTGGGCATCCTGGAGTAAACCTGCTGTCCCAACTGGAAACGTGGCAATTCTGTACCTGCATGTTTAATATGCATGTTGGTTATCTTCTCTTGTAGTTGTAGAAGTTGTTCTCTAGACTCTAAGAGAGTAAAAATTAGGAAAGCAAAAAGGAAACATGAAAGGATACTGGCAGATAAAATATAGGAAAATCCTCAGTTGTTTTACAAGTACATTAGGGTAAAAGGATAACTAGAGAACGAGTAGAGCCCATGAAGGGCCATAGTGGTAATTTGTGTGTGGAGCCAGAGGACGGAGGTAGGGTTCGAAATAAATATTTTTGTCGGTGTTCACTAGTACGAGGAACGGTCTGGGGGTAGAAATCAGGGCTGTGATAAAATTTAAGAAATTAGCACAGATGAAGAGTTTTGAGTGGTCTGGCAGGCTTAAAAGTAGACAAATCTCCAGGGCCAGAGGAAATAGAACATAGAACAGTACAGCACAGAACAGGCCCTTCGGCCCTCGATGTTGTGCCGAGCCTTGTCCGAAACCAAGATCAAGCTATCCCACTCCCTGTCATTCTGGTGTGCTCCATGTGCCTATCCAATAACTGCTTGAAAGTTCCTAAAGTGTCCGACTCCACGATCACAGCAGGCAGTCCATTCCACACTCTAACCACTCTCTGAGTAAAGAACCTACCACGGATATCCCTCCTATATCTCCCACCCTGAACCTTACAGTTATACCCCCTTGTAACAGCTACATCCACTCGAGGAAATAGTCTCTGAACGTCCACTCTATCTATCCATCTCATCATCTTATAAACCTCTATTAAGTCTCCTCTCATCCTCCTTCGCTCCAATGAGAAAAGCCCTAGCTCCCTCAACATTTCCTCATAAGACCTACCCTCCAATCCAGGCAGCATCCTGGTAAATGTCCTTTGCACCCTTTCCAATGCTTCCACATCCTTCCTATAATAAGGTGATCAGAACTGCACGCAATACTCCAAATGGGGGCAGCACGGTGGCACAGTGGTAGCACTGCAGTCTCATGGCGCCGAGGTCCCAGGTTCGATCCCAGCTCTGGGTCACTGTCCGTGTGGAGTTTGCACATTCTCCCCGTGTTTGCGTGGGTTTCGCCCCAGAACCCAGAGATGTGCAAGGTAGGTGGATTGAACACGCTAAATTGCCCCTTAATTGGAAAAAATGAATTGAGTACTCTAAATTAAAAAAGAAATACTCCAAATGTGGTCTCACCAGGGTCCTGTACAGTTGCAGCATAACCCCATGGCTCTTAAACTCATGCCCCCTGTTAATAAACGTGAACACACTATAAGCCTTCTTCACGGCTCTATCCACTTGAGTGGCAAAGTTTAGAGATCTGTGGACATGAACCCCAAGATCTCTCTGCTCCTCCACATTCCTCAGAACCCTGCCGTTGACTCTGTAATCCGCATTCAAATTTGTCCTACCAAAATGAATCACCTCGCACTTATCAGGGTTAAACTCCATCTGCCATTTTTCGGCCCAGATCTGCATCCTAACAATGTCTCTTAGCAGTCCACAACAGCCCCCCACCTCATTCACTACTCCACCAATCTTGGTGTCATCAGCAAATTTACTGACCCACCCTTCAGCCCCCTCCTCCAAGTCATTTGTAAAAATCACAAATAGCATAGGATCCAGAACTGATCCCTGTAGTACACCGCTGGTAACTGGTCTCCAGTCTGAAAATTTTCCATCCACCACTGTCTTCTATGTGATAGCCAGTTACTTATCCAATTGGACAAATTTCCTTCTATCCCACACCTCCTTACTTTCTTCATGAGCTGACCATGGGGAATCTTATCAAATGCCTTACCAAAATCCATGTATACGACAGCAACTGCTCTATCTTCATCTACACACTTAGTTACCTCCTCAAAGAATTCAATCAAATTTGTGAGGCAAGATTTACCCTTCACAAATCCATGTTGACTATCCCGGGTTAAGCTGCATCTTTCCAAATGGTCATTACTCCTATCCCTCAGGACCCTTTCCATTAACTTACCGACCACCGAAGTAAGGCTAACCGGCCTATAATTACCAGGGTCATTCCTATTCCCTTTCTTGAACAGAGGAACAACATTTGCCACTCTCCAGTCCTCTGGCACTATCCCCGTGGACAGTGAGGACCCAAAGATCAAAGCCAAAGGCTCTGAAATCTCATCCCTTGCCTCCCAAAGAATCCTAGGATATATCCCATCTGGCCCAGGGGACTTGTCGACCCTCAGGTTTTTCAAAATTGCTAATACATCTTCCTTCAGAACATCTACCTCCTCCAGCCTACCCACCTGTATCACACTCTCATCCTCAAAAACATAGCCCCTCTCCTTGGTGAACACTGAAGAAAAGTATTCATTCAATGCCTCTCCTGTCTCTTCTGACTCCATGCACAAGTTCCCACTACTGTCCTTGACCGGCCCTACCCTCACCCTGGTCATTCTTTTACTTCTCACATAAGAGTAAAAAGCCTTGGGGTTTTCCTTGATCTGATCCGCCAAGGACTTCTCATGCCCCCTCCTAGCTCTCCTAAGCCCTTTTTTTTTAGCTCATTCCTTGCTACCTTGTAACCCTCAGGCGCCCCAATTGAACCTTGTTTTCTCATCCTTACATACGCTTCCTTTTTCCTCTTGACCAGACATTCAACCTCTTTTGTGAACCATGGTTCCCTCGCACGGCCATTTCCTCCCTGCCTGACAGGGACATACCTATCAAGGACACGCAGTATTTGTTCCTTGAACAAGCTCCACTTTTCATTTGTGCCTTTCCCTGACAGTTTCTGTTCCCATCTTATGCTCCCTAATTCTTGCCTAATCGCATCATTATTACCCCTCCCCAATTATAAACCTTGCCCTGCTGTATGGCCCTATCCCTCTCCATTGCAATAGTGAAAGACACCGAATTGTGGTCACTATCTCCAAAGTTCTCCCCCACAAACAAATCTAACACTTGGCCCGGTTCATTACCCAGTACCAAATCCAATGTGGCCCCACCTCTTGTCGGCCTATCCACATATTATGTCAGGAAACCCTCCTGCACACACTGTATAAAAACTGCCCCATCCGAACTGTTCAACCTATAGAGGCTTCAATCAATATTTGGAAAGTTAAAGTCACCCATGACAACTACCCTGAGACCTCCACACCTACGCATAATCTGCTTTGCAATTTCTTCCTCCACATCTCTATTATTATTTAGGGGCCTATAGAAAACTCCGAACAATGTGACTGCTCCTTTCCTATTTCTAACTTCAGCCCATGTTACCTCAGTAGGCAGATCCCCCTCGAACTGCCTTTCTGCAGCCATTAAACTATCCTTGATTAACAATGCTACTCCTCCATCTCTTTTACCACCTTCCCTACTCTTACTGAAACATCTTTACCCCGGAACTTCCAACAACCATTCCTGCCCTTGTTCTAACCATGTCTCCGTAATGACCACAACATCGTAGTCCCAAGTACCAATCCATGCTCCAAGTTCACCTACCTTATTCCGAATGCTCCTTGCATTAAAGTAGACACACTTCAACCCACATTCTTGCCTGCCGGTACACTCCAGCAACCTTGATACCCTCCTCAATACCTCACTACTCTCAACACTGGCTTCTGGACTACAGCTTGTTTTCCCATCCCCCTGACAAATTACACCCCTCCCGAAGAGCCATAGCAAATTTTCCTCCCAGGATATTGGTGCCCCTCTGGTTTAGCTGCAAACCGTCCTGTTTGTACAGGTTCCACCTTCCCCAGAATGTGCTCCAATCATCCACGTAACTGAAACCCTCCCTCCTGTACCATCCCTGCAGCCACGTGTTTATCTGCACTCTCTTCCTGTCCTCAACTTGCTAGCATGTGGCAACGGCAACAACCAGAGTTGACAACATGGTTTGTCCTGGCTCTCAGCTTCCACCCTAGCTCCCTAAATTCCTGTTTTAAATCCCCGTCCCTACTCTTACCTATGTCGTTGGTACCGATGTGTTCCACGACTTGTGACTGTTCCCCCTCCCCCTTAAGGATTCTGAAAACACGGTCACGGACCCTGGCACCCGGGAGGCAATATACCATCCGTGAGTCTCTTTCGTTGCCACAGAACCGTCTACCTGTCCCTCTAACTATTGAGTCCCCAATAACTATTGCGCTTCTGCTCTCTCCCCTTCACTTCTGAGCCACCGGGACGGACTCAGTGCTGGAGATCCGGTCACCGTCGCTTAGCCGTGGTAAGTTCCCCCATCCACCACCAGTATCCAAAGCGGTATACTTGTTAGTAAGGGGAACGACCACAGGGGATCCCGGTACTGACTGCTTCCTCCCAGCCCTCTCACTGTCACCCATCTATCTTCATTCTTCGGAGTAATTACATCCCAGGCTGTTGAGTGAGGCAAGGGCGGAAACAGCAGGGTCACTGGCAATAATTTTCAGATCCTCTCTGGCCACAGTGGAGGTGGCAGAGGACCGGAGGATAGTCAATGTGGTGCCAGTGGTCTCAGTGGTGGGGCAACTATTGGAAGCAATTCTGAGAGACAGAATTAGTTCTGCATTTGGAGAGCAGGGATTAATCAAGAACAGTCAGCATGCTTTTGTTAAGGTAAAAACTAAAGGTAAAATCACAAGAGTTCCAGATGGCCTGAGGCTGCTTTCCCCATTATACAGTGAATGGTAGAACGATCAAGAGTATTGACAGTCAGAGAGATCTTCATGTATAGGTCCACAGGTCACTGAAAGGGTCAACACAGGTGGAGAAGGTAGTCAAGAAGGCATACGGCATGCTTGTTTTCGTTGGCCGGGGCATTGAGTATAAAAATTGGCAAGTTATATTGCAGCTGTATAGAATCTTAGTTAGGCCACACTTGGAGTATAGTGTTCAGTTCTGGTCGCCACACTACCAGAAGGATGTGGAGGCAGAGGGTGCAGAAGAGATTTACCAGGATGTTGCCTGGCATGGAAAGCATTAGCTGTGAGGAGAGGTTGAATGAACTCGGTTTGTTCTCACTGGAACGAAGGAGGTTGAGGGGCGACCTGATAGAGGTCTACAAAATTATGAGGGGCATAGACATAGTAGATAGTCAGAGACTTTTTCCCAGGATCAATTACTAGGGGGCATAGATTTAAGGTGCTAGGAGCAAGGTTTAGAGGAGATGTACGAGGTAAGTTTTTTACACAGAGGGTAGTGGGTGCCTGGAACTCGCTGCCGGAGGAGGTGGTGGAAGCAGGGACGATAGTGACATTTAAGGGGCATCTTGACAAACACATGAATAGGATGGGAATAGAGGGATACGGACCCAGGAAGTGTAGAAGATTTTAGTTTAGACGGGCAGCATGGTCTGCGCAGGCTTGGAGGGCGAAGGGCCTGTTCCTGTGCTGTACTTTTCTTTGTTCTTTCTTCTTTGTTCGTTAAGGGGGAGAGCGGACGGTGCTGGTTTAGCCTGAGGATCACACCTCAGGCGAGGGGCAAAGTTGAGAAGCCGGGCCTTCATGAGTAAGGATTTTTTAAATTTAGTTTTTCGAAGAGGTGGCCAGGTTTGTAGATGAGGGAAATCCATTTGACATAGTCTAATTGGACTTCAGCAGGCTTTTGATAAGGTCCCACATTGGAGGCTGATAGCGAAGTTAAGAGCCCATTGGGTCCAAGATAATTGGCAAATCGGATCCAGAATTGGCTGAGTGGCAAGAAGCAGAGGGTAAAGGTCGAGGAATGTTTTTCTGACTGGAAGCCTGTGTCCAGTAGGGTCTCACAGGGATCAGTATTGGGCACTTGCTGTTTGTGGTTTATGTAAATGATGTAGTCATGAATGTAGGAGGATTGATCAGCAAGTTTGCAGTTGATACGAAAATTGGTGGGGTGGTAAATAGTGAGGAGGATAGCCTTCGATTACAGGAGGATATAGACGGGCTGGTCAGATGGGTTGATCAGTGGCAAATGGAATTCAATCCGGATAAGGTGATGCACTTGGGCTGGACAAACAAGGCAAGGGAATACATGATATATGGCAGGACTCTGGGAAACACCGAGGATCAGAGGGACCTTTTAAAAAAAATGTATTTTATTACAAACACCCTGAGAAGCATAGTTCCCAGCAATCAACTATGCAGTTTGTACAGATTTTTTTCATTTTTCACCGCGGCCCCCGCTCCACTGCCATCAGACGACCTGTGCATGCACACCTATCCCTGAAGGTAGAAGAGCAGGTGGACACATTCGTTAAGAAGGCATATATACTTGCCTTTATTAGCCGAGGCACAGAGTTTAAGAGCAGGGAGGTTATGCTGGAACTGTATAAAACATTGGTTAGGTCACAGCTAAATTATTGTGTGCAGTTCTGGAATTCACATTATAAGAAAAGTGTGATAGCACTGGAAAGGGTGCAGAGGATATTTACCAGGTTTGGGCTGGAGAGTTTTAGTGATGAAGAGATTGGATTGGTTGCTTTCCTTGGAGCAGAGGAGACTGATGGGCGACAGGATTGAGATGTACAAAATTATGAAGGGTATAGGGCGGAATTATCCGCTCCCGGGAAAAATTGTCAAGGCCGTCGTGAACTCGGCCGAGTTTCACGACGGCCTCGGAGGCCGCTCCTCTCACCGTATTCAGCCCCACCCGGGGGGCTAGGAGCAGCGCTCCGTTATTCTCGGCCGCCAGGCCTTGACGCTTGTGTCAAGGCGGCGCGCCGAGAATGACGCGACGGCGGCGCCTATGTGACGTCAACCGCGCATGCGCAGGTTGGCCGGCTCCAACCCGCGCATGCGCGGCTGACGTCACGACGGCTGACGGCTCAAACCCGCGCATGCGTGGTGGCCGTCTTCCCCTCCGCTGCCCCGCAAGACGTGGTGGCTTGATCTTGCGGGGCGGCGGAGGGGAAAGAGTGCGTCGCTTTGAGACGCCGGCCCGACGATCGGTGGGCACCGATCGCGGGCCAGTCCCCTTCCGAGCACGGCCGTGGTGCTCACTCCCCTCTCCGCCCCCCACAAGCTTCAAATAGGCCTTTGGCGCCCATGTTCACGACGGCAGCGACCAGGTGTGGTTGCCGCCGTCGTGAAACGGTCGCTAACGGCAGGCCGCTCGGCCCATCCGGGTCGGAGAATCACCGGTCGCCGTGAAAAACGGCGAGCGGCGATTCTTCCAAGCGGGCGGTGGGAGAATCGCGGGGGGGGTGCCAGGGGCGCGTGAAATTAGTCGCCCGGCCCTCCCGCGATTCTCCCACCCGGCGTGGGGAGCGAAGAATCGCGCCCATAGCTCGGGTAGACAGGAAGAAACCAAAAAGACCAAGTACGTCTTTTTGGAACTTAGTGGGAAAAATCAGAGCACCCGGAGGAAGTCCACGCAGACACGGGGAGAATGTGCAGACTCCGCACAGATGGTGACCCAAGCCAGGAATCGAACCCGAGTCCCTGGTGCTGTTCCCCAATTAACACTCCAAAAAGAACAAGAACAAGGGGGCACAGATTCAAGGTGACATGTAAAAGAAGCTAATGCGATGTGAGAAAAAACTTTTTCAGGTCTGGAATGCACTGATTGGAAGTTTGGTAGAGGCAGGTCTAATCAAGCCATTCAAGCGGGCATTAGATGATTATTTAATTAGAAACACTGTTCAGGGGTACATGAAAAGGCAGGGGAAGGCATGATGATTGGAGAGGCGGCCCAGCTATTATGGGCCGAATAGGCTCCTTCTGCACCGTAACAGTTCAGTGATTCTGTGAAAATCCCACTCCCTTGCTTATTCCCCTTATTATGCAAATTTCTTCTTTGCCAGCACATCACCTTTCAAATTCCCTTTTAAAACTAATATTTCACAGAACTTTCAGGCAGTGCGTTCCAGATCAGATCCACTCAATGAGTAAACAAAGTGCACCTCATCGTCCTGCTCATCCTTTTACCAATTATCTTAAATTTGAATTCAATGAAAATCTCCAATTACAATTTAATGATGACCATGAAACCATTGTTGTAAAAACAAAATGGCTGGTTCACTAATATCCTTCAGGGAAGGCATTCTGCTATCGTTACCTGGTCTGGCCTACATGTGACTTCGGGGCCCACAGCAATGTGGTTGACTCTTAAATGGCTTGGCAAGCCACTCAGTTCAAGGTCTGCAAATGCTGACCTTCCCACCGCTGCCCACATCCCAGGAACCAATTTTTGAAACTATTGGAATCAGAAATAAGGTGAGAAAGGCAGGGAGAAATAAAGAGCTTTTTTTACATGTGAGTTGCATTCTGGAATGCATTCCCTGCAACAATTTTGCAAACGGATTTTATAACTCTCAGAAAAGTCTGGAATTGATATTAGAAATGCGGGGCTATGTGGATAGAACAAGGTAGCGAGACTAATTGGATATTTCAAAGTGCCATCATGGACAAAATGGGCTGATTGACCTCCTTCTGTGCTGGGTTAATTTATACCTGTCGGGCGTTCTAGTAATAATACTGTTATGCAACAGACTGAGGGTGGCATGGTGGCACAGTGATTAGCACTGCTGCCTCACAGCGCCAGAGACACAGGTTCAATTCTGACCTCGGGTGACTGTGTGGAGTTTGTTGTGGGTTTCCTCTGGGTGCTCCGGTTTCCTCCCACAGTCCAAAGATTTGCAGGTTAGGTGGATTGGCCATGATCAATTGCCCTTTAGTGGCCAAAAATGTGAGGTGGAGTTACTAGGTTAAGGGGTAAGGTGGGGCATGGGCCGAAGTACGGCGCTCTTTCATAGGGTAGGTGCAGGTTCAATGGCCCGAATGGCCTCCTTCTGCACTGTAGTGATTCTTCTATGATCTTAAATGCGAGGGTACCTTAAAATCCAGAAGGGTGACTTGGAGCACCGGTTCTTAGTGGTGTATGTGTTTTTTTGGTATAATGTCAGGAACAGTGTATTACCCAGTGAGGAACAGTCCAGTTGTGTGAACAATTAATGAATAATATTTATTAACTTAAAAGAATGAAAAAAAACACACGACAAGAAGAACTATAATACACCATTACACTTCATTATGCTGTTGGCTGTACACACATGATGTTACATAAAAATATCCCTTGTCCCCAACCACCTACATTTACCGGAACTCTGAGACACTTTTTCCACAGCATACAATATTAAGTAGCTCTGTGAGCTAAATGCAGCAAATAATTACCACAACTGGTTAAGCCACATCTGGGAAATAGTCTTCATATCTTCAGTGAAAGGCGGAAAATAGCTGCTTCTTTTGGGAGACTATCCGTAACTAGATGCAGTTCTAATAGGGCAGCTGGGCAGCACAGTTAGCACAGTTTCTTCACAGCTCCAGGGTCCCAAGTTCAATTCCCGGTTTGAGTCACTATCTGTGCGGAGTCTGCACTTTCACCCCGTTTCTGCATGGGTTTCCTCCGGGTGCTCCAGTTTTCTCCCATGATCCAAAGATGTGCAGGTTAGATGGATTGGCCATGCTAAATTGCCCTAGATGCAGTTCTAATAGGGCAGCACGGTAGCATGGTGGTTAGCATAAATGCTTCACAGCTCCAGGGTCCCAGGTTCGATTCCCGGCTGGGTCACTGTCTGTGCGGAGTCTGCACGTCCTCCCCGTGCGTGCGTGGGTTTCCTCCGGGTGCTCCGGTTTCCTCCCACAGTCCAAAGATGTGCGGGTTAGGTGGATTGGCCATGTTAAATTGCCCGTAGTGTCCTAAAAAAAAGTAAGGTTAAGGGGGGGGGGTTGTTAGGTTACGGGTATAGGGTGGATACGTGGGTTTGAGTAGGGTGATCATGGCTCGGCACAACATTGAGGGCCGAAGGGCCTGTTCTGTGCTGTACTGTTCTATGTTCTATGTTCTATGTTCTATGTTCTATGTCCAAAAAGGTTGGGTGGGTTTTACTGGGTTACGAGGACAGTGTGGAGCTGTGGGCTTGGGTAAGGTGCTGTTTCTAAGGGCCATTGCAGACTTGATGGGCTGAATGGCCTACTTCTGCACTCTAAATTCTATGATTCGATTGATGTTGCCTGTCTCTCTTTTTTCTTTGTTATCGCTGGACCGTTATACTATTTCTTTCCCTTTTATATTATTCACCCCGTAATGTTGGCTTTTGGCGGTCACATGTCCATTTCCTTATCGCTCCACTGTGAAATTAACACCTCCATAGCCCCATTGTTTTCTCTAATCAGACGTATTAAATCTCATTTTTCACTGGTCGATGACTTCACATCTCAGCATTTCTCTAGACATCTGCGTCTAATCAACTGCCTGCTTCACCTAACATTTTTAATTTTAATTTTTCTAAATTCTTAACAATACATGGCACTTAGAAGCTCAATTATATGATCTTCAAAAGTACATTTTACTGCCACAGACAGCGCAGTTAGTTGATTTCAGCTGAATGGCACATGGGTCGGTGCCACAATTGGCATTGCTGCTTTCAAGGGAAAAATAGTCAGGGGCCAATTGCTGATCATTACCAGCGACCCTGCTGGGAGAGCTTGTGTGTGCTGTCGTCAAATGCAGGCAGGATCTGATTTGCCTTTAATACGCTGGCTGCATGACTTGCCAACTCACTGTCACTACTCACAAATGAGTGCTGGTGTCACAAAAAGGTGTTCGAGAATAATTAATGCTCAAGGGATCATCACGCAGCAAGGAGTCAACACCTTCAAAGAAAGGAAGAGAAGGGAGAAAAAAAACGTAGAGAGATTGGTGACAAACAAGAAAGTGGGGGGAAAAGGCACAAATGCTCCTTGATTTTCAGCACCTGAAAAATCGATCCATTATCAACCTATTGCACTCCTCATTATGAATTTCATTTGGGGGTATATGTGGAAGGAGAGTAAAACATGTTAGACATCGTAAAGAAAAAGACAAGACTGATTTACATGTTACGATGTAAGTGACCCTAACTGCAATATGTTGGACGGTGAGCTGTAATGTAATGAAGTAAAGCTCTCAACATCAACCCGGATCAGTCACACCTGAGACAACAGAAGTGGAACTGTTTTTTTTAAGGCTGATATGTCGAAGGCCACATCTGAGAGAATCTAATGTCAGAATTGATCTGTGGCCTGAATTTGAACCTCAGGTGGAAAAGTTCTGTTTTTCTATGCACTGACATTTAAACCATTAGTGCCTCAGCTCCAACGATGAAGAGTTTAGTGAAACAAGCTCCAAGAATATCGAAACAGGATAATTCTAAGTATCAGTCCAAAGATATGCAGGCTAGTGCATTGGCCATGATCAACATGTGGGGTTATGGGGATAGGGCACCCATGATCCCGTGGGTGGGTGGGCCTACGTAGGGTCCTCTTTCAGGGGGCCGGAGTAGACTCGATGGGCTAAATGGTCCCCTTCTACATTGTAGGGATTATATAAAAACATAATAACATACAAATGTCAATGATTGGTCAATGATTTAAAACTATTTTTTTTAAATTGAAAAATATCTTAGGGATTAAATTGGCTAACCTCAAAGTGGATGTAGAGATTATGTTGTGTGATGAACCTGGACCCGTTCATCTTTTTGCAGGAAGCATGTTAAATTCTTAAAAGTTAAATATTACGCACTATTTTAGATTGCTGCTTGTACTGCAACACTGCCCACATTGTTCACTGCTGCATGCATCAGCAGGGAGCCTAATATTGCTCGTGACTGGCACCACTTAAAGATAGCCAGCGCCACTTAAAGGAGAGACCATTGCGGTTAGGAGAAGATGGAATTAATTTGAAAATGTTATCCGTGCTGTGGTACTTTGAGAAATAGCTGAACAAGTGAGGTAGTGTAGAGGACACACAGAGAGTGTGTGTTAAGAGTGTAGAGCAATGTTTTTCAACTTTTTTTCCTGGGATCCTCTTTCACCGACCAGTCGATCTTCGGGAACCAGGCTGATCGACCTTCGCGACTCACGCCGGCCGAACTTTGGCACACACCATTTTCACCTACTGTTGATGTAACAGGTTGAGCCTGCTTGGCCCTCACGATCTCACTTCAATCAGGTTCACAGGAGGAGAGGGCAATGCACCTATCAGGTGCAGAGTTCAGCTGGTTCCTTTGTGCCGTCTTCAGCTTTGTGAAAATGCAACCTCACAACATGTAGGTCGTTGTGAGGGGAACAGCAACAAAATACTTGTTTTACTCAGCACTGGACACTCCTCTGTGTGGAACAATAAATGTGTGTTCTCAGTCCCCATATCAGATCACAGAGTCTTCAAAAGCCACAACTTTCACAATTCCTTTCAACATCACTTCAAGTTCGAATGGAATTCCTTTTGATGCCAATGCCTCCCGGTGAATTAAACAATGATTCCAAACAATGTCCTGACCAGTTACCTCCTTAATCCTTATTGCAACTCTACTGTTTTTCCCAGTTGTGATGGTTGCCCCACCACTT
>NC_052161.1:92513401-92616510 GCF_902713615.1 Scyliorhinus canicula | reverse complement strand
ACCCCCCCCCCCCCCCCCCCCCCCCACCATCTGGCCTGGGCTTGCAAAATCCTACCAACTGTCCTGGCTTGAGACAATTCACACCTCTTTAACCTGTGATTATCTCTCTCTCCAGTTGCTCCGTCTGTGGACCTGTAAAGACCTGTTAATTACCTGCAAAGACTCGCATTCAAAGTATCATCTTGCATCACTGACTTTGTCTATATATGTGTTTCTGGAATCCACCTCTTCATTCACCTGAGGAAGGAGCTGTGCTCTGAAAGCTAGTGATTCAAAGCAAACCTGTTGGACTTTAACCTGGTGTTGCAAGACTTCTTACTGTGCCCACCCCAGTCCAACGCCGGCATTTCCACATCTTTATTAATAGCGGCATCGAGTACAAGACCAAGGAGGTTATGCTAGACCGTATGAGACACCAGTTCAGTCCCCGCTGGATTCTCATGACATGTTCTGGGTGCTGCACTAGAGGAAGAAGGTAATGAGGGCATTGGAGAGAATGTGGACAGGATTCATGAGAGTGGTTCCAGAGGTGAGGAGCTTCTGTTACGAAGGATCAGAGGGACCTTGGTGTTCATGTATACTGGTCCCTTAAGGTAGCAGAGCAGGTGGAAACAGTGGTTAAGAAGGCTTCGGGGGGGGGTGGGGGGGAGGGGGTGCAGTCGGTAAAAATGACGGTCTTCCCAAGGTTTCTCTTTGTTTTCCCGTGCCTCCCCATCTACGTGTATATTGCTGGCGTGGAGGGACTCAAAGCCCCCGAAATCAGAGACCTGGCTTTCAGACATGGCAGGCTTCAGCTGCCTGGAGAAAATTAAGTTCGCCATGAGAGGGTCTCAGCTGGGGTTCGCCCGGAGGTGGCAACCATTCGTCAACTTCCTCGCAGAGAACTAATCGTCAGCAGAAAAGGGGGGAGGGGGGTTAGGTTAGGGGGGTAAGTAATGGCAAGACCTGCGGGAGAGGGTGGCGGAATTTGTACTATGTATATATTTATCTTGTTGTGTATATTGTTGATTTTGTTGCTGTTAAAATGCCAAAGAAAATACCTCAATAAAACATTTATTTGTTTTTAAAAAAAGGCTTCAGGGACAGCACGGCGGCACAGTGGTTAGCACTGCTGCGTCACGGCACCGAGGTCCCAGGTTCGATCCTGGCTCTGGGCCACTGTCCGTGTGGAGTTTGCACATTCTCCCCGTGTTTGTGTGGGTTTCGCCCCCACAACCCAAAGGTGTCCAGGGTAGGTGGATTGGCCACGCTAAATTGACCCTTAATTGGAAAAAAAATAATTGGGTACTCTAAATTTATATAAAAAAAAGAAGGCTTCTGGTATACACCTTTCTTAGCCGAGGCATAGAGTTTAAGAGCAGTGGGGTTATGCTGGAACTGTATAAAATGTTGGTTCGGCCACAGCTAGAGTATTGTGTGCAGTTCTGGCATACACATTATAGGAGGGATGTGATAGCTCTGGAAAGGGTGCAGAGGAGATTTAGCAGGATGTTGCCTGGGCTGGAGAGTTTCAGTTAGGAAGAGACATTAGATAGACTTGTATTGATTTCCCTGGAGCAGAGGAGACTGAGGGAGGACATGATTGAGAGGTATCAAATTACGAGGATAAGATAAGAGTAGACAGGAAGCAACTTTTCCCCTTGGTGATGGGTCAATGCCCAGAGGGCATAGAGTTAGGGGCAGGAGGCTTGGAGGGGATGTGAGGAAATCCTTTTCACCCAGAGGGTAGTGGGATTTTGGAACTCGCTGCCTGAAAGGCTGACTCCTCATAACTGTAAGAAGTATTTCGATGTGCACTTGCGATGCAGCGGCATACAAGGCTATGAGTCAAGAGCTGGGAAATGGGATTAGAATTGTTTTGAGCGGCACAGATGCGATGGACCGGAGGGCCTTTCCTGTGCTGTGACCCTCTGGGCGGAATTCTCCGCTCGAGCGAGAGCGCAACGAGGCCGGTGAATAGCAGGAGAGGCAGAAAACGAGAACTGAGCCAGGCGCCAAACAGTTTGCAATGAAACCGGCCCGCTCCCGTAGGCAAAATCGGGATCTCGGCGTAGCGTGGCAAGAACCAATTATCACCACTTAAGCCCTATTTTCATACAATTAATGGGGGAAGCCCCACATCCAACAGCCTCCTGCCATTCAGCGGCCTCCCCAGCAAAAGCTCACGCTGACGCCGATTAATACTCTTTTTGAAAAATGTGAACTAGGCGGGAGGGCTTCTGCGAGGACTCGAGTAGCCATCTTTGCTCATAGGCAAAGAGCCTGGGGCCACTGGGTTTGCCACCCCAGTGCTCGGTGGCGTTGGGGGTCCCCCAGCGTGCTGCGCTCTGGGATGTACTGTCTGAGAGTGTGGAGGAGGCTGGTTAAATCGAGGAATTCCCCTAGGAGCTGGACTCTGGGATGTACTGTCTGAGAGTGGGGAGGAGGCTGGTTAAATCGAGGAATTCCCCTAGGAGCTGGGCTCTGGGATGTACTGTCTGAGAGTGTGGAGGAGGCTGGTTAAATCGAGGAATTCCCCTAGGAGCTGGACTCTGGGATGTACTGTCTGAGAGTGGGGAGGAGGCTGGTTAAATCGAGGAATTCCCCTAGGAGCTGGGCTCTGGGATGTACTGTCTGAGAGCGTGGAGGAGGCTGGTTAAATCGAGGAATTCCCCTGGGAGCTGGGCTCTGGGATGTACTGTCTGAGAGTGTGGAGGAGGCTGGTTAAATTGAGGAATTCCCCTGGGAGCTGGGCTCTGGGACGTACTGTCTGAGAGTGTGGAGGAAGCTGGTTAAATCGAGGAATTCCCCTGGGAGCTGGGCTCTGGGATGTACTGTCTGAGAGTGTGGAGGAGGCTGGTTAAATCGAGGAATTCCAGAAGGAATGGGCCATTCTCGGAAAATAATTCCTCATTCGGAGAGGCTTCACGCACAATGGGGTGAATGGCCTCATTCTGTGCTGTGACTATTTTGTGACTCTAAGAACTGGGTGTGGCTCAGACTGATCCCCCCCCCCCCCCTCCCCCATGGCCCTAGCCCCTCTAACCCTGCTCTTGACCCTGCCACATCTACCCAAACCCAACATGCTCCACCTGTCTGATATTCCACCAGCCGCTTTCACTGCCACTCACCTGCTGGACCGCAGCTAGACTCTGAAGCTGCGCAGTGTTCAGGTGCTGTTGGAGCATCATGTGCTGGTGCTGGACCGCGTACATCTGCTGGAGATACTGGGCAGCGGCATTCGGCTGTCTCTGTAATGCCTGCAGAGCCTGTGGGTGAGGGAAAAAGGAACAGAAGGAGAATGAGAGAAATCCAGCACAGAGTGAGAAACAGGGGGGTAGGCAGAGAGAGAGAGAGAGAGAGGGAGATGGGGGAACACACCAGCAGAGAGAGGGGAATGGGGGGCACCCACCAGCAGAGAGAGAGAGAGAGAGAGGAATGGGGGGCACCCACCAATAGCGAGAGATGGAGATGGGGGGACACACCAGCAGAGAGAGGGGAATGGGGGGCACCCACCAGCAGAGAGAGAGAGAGAGAGAGGAATGGGGGGCACCCACCAATAGCGAGAGATGGAGATGGGGGGACACACCAGCAGCGAGAGAGGGAGATGGGGGAACACACCAGCAGAGAGAGAGGGAGATGGGGACACACACCAGCAGAGAGAGAGAGAGGAATGGAGAGCACGCATCAACAGAGAGGGAGATGGGGGAACACACCAGCAGAGAGAGAGAGGAATGGAGAGCACCCACCAACAGAGAGGGAGATGGGGCACCCACCAGCAGAGAGAGAGAGAGGGAGAGGAATGGGGGGCACCCACCAACAGCGAGAGAGGGAGATGGGGGGACACACCAGCAGAGAGAGAGGGAGATGGGGGGCACCCACCAACAGCGAGAGAGGGAGATGGGGGGCACCCACCAACAGCGAGAGAGGGAGATGGGGGGCACCCACCAACAGCGAGAGAGGGAGATGGGGGGACACACCAGCAGAGAGAGAGAGATGAATGGGGAGCACCCACCAACAGAGAGGGAGATGGGGGAACACACCAGCAGAGAGAGAGAGGAATGGAGAGCACCCACCAACAGAGAGGCAGATGGGGGAACACACCAGCAGAGAGAGAGGGGAATGGAGAGCACCCACCAACAGAGAGGGAGATGGGGCACCCACCAGCGGAGAGAGAGGGAGAGGAATGGGGGGCACCCACCAGCAGAGAGAGAGGGAGAGGAATGGGGGGGACACACCAGCAGAGAGAGAGGGAGATGGGGGGCACCCACCAACAGCGAGAGAGGGAGATGGGGGAACACACCAGCAGAGAGAGAGAGGAATGGGGGGCACCCACCAACAGCGAGAGAGGGAGATGGGGGAACACACCAGCAGAGAGAGAGAGGAATGGGGGGCACCCACCAACAGCGAGAGAGGGAGATGGGGGAACACACCAGCAGAGAGAGAGAGATGAATGGGGAGCACCCACCAACAGCGAGAGAGGGAGATGGGGGACACACACCAGCAGAGAGAGAGAGAGATGGGGAGCACACCAGCAGAGAGAGAGAGAGATGGGGAACACACCAGCAGAGAGAGATGGGGAACACACCAGCAGAGAGAGAGAGAGATGGGGAACACACCAGCAGAGAGAGAGAGAGAGAGATGGGGGAACACACCAGCAGAGAGAGAGATAGGGAACACACCAGCAGAGAGAGAGATGGGAGGGGACACATTACCAGACAGAGGGGGGAATGGAGGACAAACACTAGTAGAGCTAGAAAGGGATGGAGACACACCAGCGGGAGGGTGGGGGATGGGACACGCTCCAGCAGAGCAGCAGGGGGATGGGGGGGGACACACCATCAGAGAGAGAGGGGGGAACGTGGGGGGGAGGCGGGGACACTTACCACCAGCAAGTGAGGGGAACGGGGGGGGGGGGGGGCACCATCAAAGAGAGAGGGGGATGGGGGGACACACCAGCAGAGAGAGGGGGGATGGGGACACACACCAGCAGAGAGAGAGGGGGATGGGGACACACACCAGCAGAGAGAGAGGGGGATGGGGAAACACACCAGCAGAGAGAGAGGGGGATGGGGACACACACCAGCAGAGAGAGAGGGGGATGGGGACACACACCAGCAGAGAGAGAGGGGGATGGGGACACACACCAGA
Source organism: Scyliorhinus canicula (assembly GCF_902713615.1). Lineage (NCBI taxonomy): Eukaryota > Metazoa > Chordata > Chondrichthyes > Carcharhiniformes > Scyliorhinidae > Scyliorhinus > Scyliorhinus canicula. The sequence continues at coordinate 92,611,380 of NC_052161.1, read as the reverse complement.
GAGAGAGAGAGAGAGGGGGGATGGGGACACACACCAGAGAGAGAGAGAGAGAGGGGATGGGGACACACACCAGCAGAGAGAGAGGGGGATGGGGAAACACACCAGCAGAGAGAGAGGGGGATGGGGACACACACCAGAGAGAGGGAGGGGATGGGGGGGGGACACCAGCAGAGAGAGGGGTGGATGGGGACACACACCAGCAGAGAGAGAGAGGGGGAGGGAGAGAGAGGGGGATGGGGACACACACCAGCAGAGAGCGAGGGGATGGGGACACATACCAGCAGAGAGAGAGAGGGGGGGGAATGGGGACACACACCAGCAGAGAGAGAGAGGGGGGGGGGGGAATGGGGACACACACCAGCAGAGAGAGAGAGGGGGGGGGGAAAGATGGGGACACACACCAGTAGAGAGAGAGAGGATGGGGACACACACCAACAGAGAGAGAGATGGGGACACACACCAGCAGAGAGAGAGGGGATGGGGACACACACCAGCAGAGAGAGAGGGAGAGAGGACGGGGACACACACCGGTGGAAAGAGGGGGGACGGGGCAAACACCATCAGAGAGAGAGGGAGCGGGACAAACACCAGCAGAGAGCAAGGGAACGGGACAAACACCAGCAGAGAGAGAGGGAACGGGACAAACACCAGCAGAGAGAGAGGGGAGATTGGGACAAACACCAGCAGAGAGAGAGGGGAGATTGGGACAAACACCAGCAGAGAGAGAGGGCGACAGGGACACACACCAGCAGATAGAGGGGATGGGGACACACACCAGAGAGAGGGAGGGGATGGGGGGACACACCAGCAGAGAGAGGGGATGGGGACACACACCAGAGAGAGGGAGGGGATGGGGGGACACACCAGCAGAGAGAGGGGTGGATGGGGACACACACCAGCAGAGAGAGAGGGGGAGGGAGAGAGAGGGGTATGGGGACACACACCAGCAGAGAGAGAGGGGGAGGGAGAGAGAGGGGTATGGGGACACACACCAGCAGAGAGAGGGGTGGATGGGGACACACACCAGCAGAGAGAGAGGGGGAGGGAGAGAGAGGGGTATGGGGACACACACCAGCAGAGAGAGAGGGGGAGGGAGAGAGAGGGGTATGGGGACACACACCAGCAGAGAGAGAGGGGATGGGGACACATACCAGCAGAGAGCGAGGGAACGGGACAAACACCAGCAGAGAGAGAGGGGAGATTGGGACAAACACCAGCAGAGAGAGAGGGGAGATTGGGACAAACACCAGCAGAGAGAGAGGGGAGATTGGGACAAACACCAGCAGAGAGAGAGGGGAGATTGGGACAAACACCAGCAGAGAGAGAGGGGAGATTGGGACAAACACCAGCAGAGAGAGAGGGCGACAGGGACACACACCAGCAGAGAGAGGGGACGGAGACACACACCAGAGAGAGAGAGAGAGAGGGGATGGGGACACACACCAGCAGAGAGAGAGGGGGATGGGGGGGACACAACACAGAGAGAGAGAGAGAGGGGATGGGGACACACACCAGCAGAGAGAGAGGGGGATGGGGGACACACACCAGAGAGAGAGAGAGGGGATGGGGACACACACCAGCAGAGAGAGGGGGGGATGGGGACACACACCAGCAGAGTGAGAGGGGGAGGGAGAGAGAGGGGGATGGGTCACAAACCAGCAGAGAGAGAGGGGATGGGGACACACACCAGCAGAGAGAGAGAGAGGAGATGGGGACACACACCAGGAGAGAGAGAGGGGGGGGGGGGGGGGGGATGGGGATGGGGACACACACCAGGAGAGAGAGAGGGGGGGGGGATGGGGACACACACCAGCAGAGAGAGAGGGGATGGGGACACACACCAGCAGAGAGAGAGAGGGGGGGGGGCTGGGGGCACACACCAGCAGAGAGAGGGGGGATGGGGGACAAACACCAGCAGAGAGAGAGGGCGACAGGGACACACACCAGCAGAGAGAGGGGACGGAGACAAACACCAGCAGAGAGAGAGGGGGATGGGGACACACACCAGCAGAGAGAGAGAGAGAGAGGGGGGATGGGGACACACACCAGCAGAGAGCGAGAGGACGGAGACAAACACCAGCAAAGAGAGGGGGGACGGGGACACACACCAGCAGAGAGAGAGAGAGAGAGGGGGGGGGGGGGGATTGGGACACACACCAGTAGAGAGAGAGAGGGGGATGGGGACACACACCAGCGGATAGAGAGGGAGACTGGGGAACACACAGCAGCAGAGAGAGGGAGGCATACACCAGCAGGGAGCGGGGGACAGGGACACACACCAACAGAGAGAGAGGGGACGGGGCACACACCAGCAGGGAGAATGAGGGCGAAACACATACCGGCAGAGAGGGGAAACTGGGGGACACACACCAGCAGTGAGAGGGATGGGACATTGGGGCACACACCAGCAGTGAGAGTGAGGGCGCAACACATACCAGCAGAGAGAGAGCACGTGAGGGGCACACACCAGCAGTGAGGGGGTGCAGGGGGACATTCGGGCACACACCAACAGTGAGAGACTGGGATATTGGGGACACACACCAGGGGGGGGAATGGGGAGCACCTGCCCGAGCTGTATTTGGTGCTCTGTGGCCCTTTGGGGCCGAAGGTCAGGCAATGTTGTACGTCCAGCAGCGAGATTCTCCTAGCCCACAATTACTCTATCCGTCACAGCTGAGGTGTTGATCTATCCGGCTCTTACCTGCACAGCTTGGCGCTCGTACAGTGACATCTGCGACACCTGAGGTCGGGGGTTTCCGCTTGTGCCATTGCTGCTGCCACTACCACTCACGGGACTAGCATTTTGCTCATTCTCGTTATCCATAGCGGTCCGCACTGAGGGACTAGTGAGAGAAACATGAGAAATTATTCACTGCACTGGTGCATGCTGATAAATATCTGACAGGACCGGCATTGAGAGACTTCAGATAGAGAAACATTCACAGACACTGAATTGGAAGGTACATGCTAATAATTATATGTAAGGACCAACATTCGTAGAACATAGAACATACAGTGCAGAAGGAGGCCATTTGGCCCATCGAGTCTGCACCGGCTCTTGGAAAGAGCACCCTACCCAAGGTCAACACCTCCACCCTATCCCCATAACCAAGTAACCCCACCCAACACTAAGGGCAATTTTGGACACTAAGGGCAATTTATCATGTCCAATCCACCTAACCTGCACATCTTTGGACTGTGGGAGGAAACCAGAGCACCCGGAGGAAACCCAAGCACACACGGGGAGGATGTGCAGACTCCGCACAGACAGTGACCCAAGCCGGAATCGAACCTGGCTAAAGGTAAAGTAATAGCCATAGTCATACATGGGAGGGTACAAACACATAAATATATACAGGGACGGACAATGAGGGTCGAGAGGTGAGACAAAAAGGTACGTGATTGTTGCATGGGAGGCTACATGCTGTTAAATATCCATTGGGACCGACATTGAGGTACTAGAGATAGAGGAATGAGATAACTGACACACCGTAGGAGGGTACATGCTAATAAATATCACAAAGCTTAGGAATAACACTCAATTATATCTATTAATATAAACAGCATCTCACTCCCCTTCCACACTGCTACCTCCACTCCTCCCATACCATTCCTAATAGACTGGAATATTACAGTCTCTCTGTGAGGATTGTTACTGTAATGATGATCATATTGTGCATATTACAGTCTCTCTTTGGGGATTGTTACTGTAATGATGGTCATATTGTGGATATTATAGTCTCTGTGGGAATTGTTACTGTAATGATGATATTGTGTATATTACAGTCTCTCTGTGGGAATTGTTACTGTAATGATCATATTATGGATATTGCAGTCTCTGGAGTGATTGTAAATGTAATGAAAATCAAATTGTGGATATAGAGTCTCTCAGAGGGGATTGGTATTGTAATAAAAAATGTATTGTGACAATTGCAGTCTATCTATGAGGATTGTTAATGTTATGATGAATATATTGTGGATATTATTGTGTCTCTGGGGATTGTTACTACAATGATGAATGTACCGTGGGTATTACAGTCACTCTGCGGGGATTGTTACTGTAATGATGAATATTTTGTGGATATCACAGTGTCTGTGTGTGGATTGTTACTGTAATAATGAATATATTGTCGATACTAGCGTATCTGTGGGGATTGTTACTGTCATGAATATATTGTGGATATTGCAGTCTCTGAGGATTGTTACTGTAATGATGAATATATTGTGGATGTTACAGTCTGTGGGGATTGTTGCTCTCATGTTGAAAATATTGTGGATATTGGAGTCTGGGGATTGTTACTATAATAATGAAAATATTGTGAATATTACAGCCTCTGAGGATTGTCACCGTAATGATTGTCGCCGTAATGATGAATATATTATGGATATTACAGTCTCTGTGAGGATTGTTACGTAATGAATATATTGTAATATTACTGTCCCTGTGAGGATTGTTACTATAATGAAGAATATGCTGTGGATATTACAGGTGGCACGGTAACAGTGATTAGCACAGTTGCTACAAAGGTCCAGGATCCCAGGTTTGATTCCCAGCTTGGGTCACTTTGTGTGTGGAGTCTGCACATTCTCCCCGTGTCTGCGTGGGTTTCCTCCAGGTACTCCGGTTTCCTCCCACAGTCCAAAGATGTGCAGGATAGGTGGATTGGTCATGCTGAAATTGTCCTTAGTGTCCAAAAAAGTTAGATGGGGTACTGGGTTACGGGGATAGGGTAGAGGCATGGACTTAAGTAGGGTGCTCTTTCCAAGAGCCGGTGCAGATTCAATAGGCTGAATGGGCCTCCTTCCGCACTGTAAATTCTATGATTCTATGATACAGTCTGTGGGGATTGTTACTGTAATGATGAATATATTGTGGATATTGTAGTCTGAGGATTATAACTGTAATAGTGAATATATTGTGGATATTAAAGTCTCTGTGATGATTGTTACTGCAATGATGACTATATTGTGGATATTAGTCTCTGTGAGGATTGCTACTGTAATGGTGAACATATTGTGGATATTACAGTCTGCAGGGATTTTTACTGCAATGAAGATATTGTGAATATCAGTCTGTGGGGATTGTTACTGTAATGATTAATATATTGTGGATATTACAGTCTGAGGATCATTACTGTAATGAAGATATTGTGGATATTATAGTCTCTATGGGGATTACAGAAATAATAAAGTTATTGGGGGGAATAAAGTCTCTATTTCTGATTGCAAGGTTAAATTATGAGATTAAATTTGATTAAACGGAAGTTAAGGTTATGACTGTTATAAAATTAGAAGGATTTGTGTGAAAGACATTTTCTCACCTTCTATCCTCTGGCTCTTCCTCCCCTTTATTTCCTCTGCTACTTCCGCTTCCGATCAGCTGATCTGGCTCCAGGCCAATCAACCCACTCTTCCGCCTCACGTCGACCCCCCCAGCTCCAGCCAATGGCGAGGCGGCATCTCTCTTTTCCCCGACTCGCATTCCCTTCGCCGGCAGCATGCCGGGCATCGCGCCTGCGCGTTGGCCCTGGGTCGACGTGGGGACCGGCGGGCGCCTTTGTTGCGCCTGCGTACTGTACTCCTGTAGGGAGGGAGGGCGGTAGGGTGTCTGCGGCTGCGCGCCTGCCGACAGCCCGGCCTGAACTCCCTTTTAGGCTGCGCGCGCAACTGTCAACTGCTCTCAAAATGGCGGCGGCTGAAGATGATGGTGGGACAAAGGAACCAATATGGGTGAGGATCAACCCCCTCCCCGTCTTTTTGGGGGCAAGTGCAATGCCAACACTCACCACAGCCCCTGCCCATGAGGATAGGCTCTCCCAATGGCCATGGGAACTCCAACAACCTCCCCCCTTGAAAAAGCCAACTTTAGTCCCCATGACCCCACATGATTTCAAGCCTGAGGCCTGCGAGACACCAATTTCACCTCAACAAACAAAGAACGTATTGACAGGAATCGGCCCTGGGGATAAAAGCCGCCCATGTGCCACGCCAACCAAGAATCAGCCATCCCAGGATGTTATTGTCGGGGCCAACACCCTCTACCGTTGACCCATACTGACACCCTGTGGCCTGTGAGACACATTATGGAATAAAAACGTTTTGATCAGGAACTAACCTCATGGACAAATGTGATTCATTCGCCATGGGTACAGTCAATCCACCTGCAGGAATGCCGTACGGACCAATTCTCTCTACCTATGCCACCTACTGATGCCACGTGACCTGTGAGATGCCAATGTCACCTGAATGGAATATAGACATTTCCTGACATGAATTATCCCCAGGGACAAAGGCGATCTTTCACCAAACTCACAGCGAGTTGACCCACTACCCCCACATCCTCTCCTGCCTTTCCGAGGAAATATTGTAGAGATCAATACTCTCTCCACTTTCTGGTTGCCAAAAGTAAATGGCCTGTGAAACACCAAATGGAATTTTAAAAATTAGTCAGGAATTATCCCCAGGAGAAAATATGAATCATTCATCACGGATACCGAGAATCCGTTGTCCCAGGAGGAAGTCGTAGGGACCAATTCTCTTGCTGCCCCGCCAATAATACTTGACCTGAGGCCTGCAGGACGCCATTGCTCATGGAATAAAGACATTTTAGTCAGGAATTATCACCAGGGGCATGGGTACAGTGAGTTAATCCACCTGTGAGAGTACAACAGGGACCAAGACTTTCTGATCTTGCTGCCTCAACACGACATTGGTCTGAAGCCGAGATCTACAAGACACCAACTTCACCTCATGGAATAAAGACGTTTTAGTCAGGAATTATTCCGAAGAGAAAAGACGGTTCATTTGCCTTGGGTACAGCGAGTCAATCCATCTGCGGGAATATTGTAGGGACCAATCCTTTCTACTCTTGCCCCCTGCTGACACCCTGTGACCTATGAGATGCCACCTTTACCTCAGAATAAAGACGTTTGAGTCAGAAATTATCCCAAGGCCAAAGGTGATCCATTCGCCATGGGTACAGTGAGTCAATCACCTGTGGGAATACTGTAGGGACCGATCCTCTGTACTCTTTCCCCCCCCCCCACACTGACACCACATGACCTGAGGCTGTGATACACCAACTGCACCTCGTGGAATAAAGACATTGTAGTCAGGAAATATCCCCAAGGGCAAAGGCGATTCATTTGCCATGGCTACACCAAGCCATGCCATCTGTGGCAATACAATAGGTACCAAGACTTTCTCCTCTTGTTGCCCCAACACCACATTGGTCTGAAGCTCGAGACCTGCTTGATGCCAAATTCACCGCAAGGAAGAAAGAAACATCAATCATAAATTACCCCCATGGACGGTAGTTATTCCTTGGCCGGGTGTCGATCCTCTCTCCCCCAAGGGACATGGTGAAGCCTGTGGAATAAAAAAGGAAGTCGAGAAGGAAGAATGCAATACTGGTTAAGGGATAGAGCGAGCAGAGAGTTGTGTTGGGCTGTTTTTCAGATTGGAGGGAGGTATATTAGTGTATTTCCCCAGTGCTCAGCAGGAAGAACACTGTTCTCGAGAAGGATTTGGACTTGAGAAGCAAAGCAGAATTCTTAATCGCTTGCCAAATGTGAAAGTGGAATTAAACAATGAGGAAGATGTGGGAAAACCAGAAGATGACACGGATATCTGGTGGAATGGGCAGATCTAGGGCAGATGACGTTCAATGCAGAACACTGTTGCAGTAACACATTTTACAGAAAGGAATGAGGAGACAATGCAGGGTTAAATGGTACAACAGGCAGGGGGGGTCAGCATCCAGGAGACAAATGTTTGCAGGAGGCGCAACAGTTTAGGAAAGCAGTGATTAAATGTTTTGGGATTGTGAGCTTTATAAATTGAGAAATGGGTCAAAAAAGCCCAGAATTAATACTAAAACATAATTTTAAAATGCTGTTTCAGCTCGTGCTGAATTTGGACAGATACAGTATATGTATGTACAAATATACTTGTATATGTTCAAATACAGAGTAACCCAAACCTCAGGATCAACTCCTCAATTAGATTTTTTTTTTTTAATTTAGTGTACCCAATCATTTTTCCAATTAAGGGGCAATTTAGAGTGGCCAATCCACCTAGCTTGCACATTTTTGGGTTGTGGGGACAAAACTCACGCAAACACGGGGAGAATGTGCAAACTCCACACAGACAGTGATCCAGAGCCGGGATCGAACCTGGGACCTCAGCGCCGTGAGGCCGCAGTGCTAACCCACTGCGCCACCATGCTGCCCTCTCCTCAATTAGATTTGGGTCAAGAACCCACTCCCAAAATCCTGATATTCTATTTATAAACCCCCCAATTAGATTCCCGTCTGTAACTCACTCCCGGGTATCTTATTCTAAATATGAACCACCTGAAGCCCCTCAATTAGATTTAAGTCAAGTACCTACTGGAATTCTGTTATTCTATATATAAACTACCCCACATCCCCCCGATTAGATTCCAGTCTGTAACACACTCCCAGGTATCTGTTATTCTAAATATAATCCACCCTGAACCGTTCGATTAGGTTCAGTCTATAAATCACTGCCAGGTATCTGTTATTCTATACAAACCACCCTAAACCCACAATTAAATTCCAGTCTGAAATCACTCCCAGGTATCTGGCGTTCAGTATATAAACCAGTCTGTAACTCTCAGAATTCTGTCATTCTATATATAAACCACCCTGAACCCTTCGATAAGATTCCACCCTGTAACTCACTCTCCTGTATCTGTTATTCTATATATAAACCAACCTGAAACCCTCGATTAGATTCCAGTCTGTGACTCACCCTTGAGAATTTGTTATTATATATCACCCTCTGAACCCTTCGGTTAAATTCCAGTCGGTAATTCACTCCCGGGTATCTATTATTCTATGTATAAACCGACCCGAGCCCCTTGATTAGATTCCAGTCTGTTATTCACTCCCAGGTATCTGTTATTCTAAACATAAACCACACTGAACCCCTCAATTAGATTCCTGTCTGTAACTCTCTCCCGGGTATCTTTTATTCTATATATAAACCACTCAGAACCCCTCAATTAGATTCCAGTGTGTAACTCACCCCCGGGTATCTGTTATTGTAAATATAAACAACACTGAACCCCTCGATTAGATTCCCGTCTGGAACTTGCTCCCGGGTATCTGTTATTCTAAATATAAACCACCCCGAACCCCTTGGTTAGATTCCAAGTTAGAATGTGTAACTCATTCTCACGTATCTGCAATTCTAAATATAAACAACACTGAACCTTTCGATTAGATTCCAGTCCGTAACTCACTCCCGGGTATCTGCTATTCTATATATAAACCATTCTGAAGCAGCACGGTGGAGCAGTTAGCACAGCTACCTCATGGCACCGAGGTCCCAGGATCAATCCCGACTCTGGTTCACTGACCGTGTGGAGTTTGCACATTCTCCCCGTGTTTGCGTGGGTTTCGCCCCCACAACCCAAAGATGTGCAGGGTAGGTGGATTGGCCTCGCTAAATTGTCCCTGAATTGGAAAAATGAATTGGGTACTCTAAATTTTTAAAAAACCACCCCTGCCCCTCGATTAGATTCCAGTCTGTAATTCACTCACGGGTATCTGCTATCTATATATAAATCACTCCGAACCCCTCGATTAGATTCCATCCTGTAACTCACTCCCGGGTATCTGTTATTCTATATATAAACTGCCCTGAACCCCTCGATTAGATTCCACACTATAACCCACTCCCGGGTATCTGCTATTCTATATATAACTGCCCCTGCCCCCAACTTGTCTGAACCCCACTCTTTGTTCCATCTGTTCTATCTTCTTATTGGAAGTTTTGTACTGAGAGCAGATGTCCTGACAGATAATGTGATGTTGTGACACTTCCAGTCATCGCTGTGGTCTGTAAACGTTGATAAAAGACCTCATCTTTCAATCAAGAATGTTAGAAGTCTCCTCCTGTCTGCATCACTGGCCGGGGACCTTGCCAAACATTTCTCGAAATTTGTGCAGTGATCTTGGAAATGTCGCAAGACAGGGAGAGGCCCTTCCTGCCCCTGCCGACCTTTTGACGGAGCTATTCAGTTAGTTAGTCTTCCCTATTTTTTCCCCCATTGTCCCAGGGAATGTTTCCCCTTCCAGTATTCACCCAATTCCAACTTTGAAAGTTGTCCTTTGCTTCTGCCACCCTTTCCGACAGTCATTTTCGATCACAACAACTCGCTGCATTTAAAACGTATTCCTCACCGCCTACTCTGGTGCCTTACCCGATCATCTGAAACCCGACATCTCACTGCTCATTAACTCAATCCCAACCCTTCCTTATTTTCAGTACCTCAATTAAATCTCATCTTAACCTTTCCTGCTCTTGCCGGGCGTATGATCTCAGCTTCTCCAGACTCTCCGCATTAATTCCAGCCCCTTATCCATTCTTGCTCCTGATCTCTGTCAATGAGCCTTGAGTTAGGGAGGGGATTGTATCGGCCTGGGTAACTTCTGATTCCTGTCCAGTGACCCCTGTGTTTCGTGGTGGGGAGGGGGGGTGGTGAATCAGCTCAGGCTCCTGCTCCTGATCCCTGTCCAGTGACCCCTGGGTTAGGGAGGGAGGGGTAAATCAGCTCAGGTCCCTGCTCCTGATCCCTGCCCAGTGCAATATCTATGATTCTTTCTGTCTGTGTATCTGAAAGAGACAGACTGTGTGTCGAGTCCAGTCATTTTAAGGTGGCTTGGGGTGAATGCAGTCATAGACATCACATGATTTCAGCTGTTAGTTATTTGTGGATTTAACCTCCCGATCGGTTCCTCGACCAGGTCTTCATGACGCACAAACCTCTTCTCCCCACCCTAAAGCAGAAATGTCTTCACTGAGCCTGCAGCTCCTATTGGGTAATAGACATGACCAAGAAGGAAGAAAGAACTGGACTAAATCACACAGAATCATGCTCAGACTAACACAGGCATGCACGTACGCACTCTGGCATGCAAGCACACACTCTGACACACATGCACACATTCTGGCATGGAGGCACACACTCTGGCATGAACGCACACACTAGCACACATGCACCCCTTGGCATGCATGCACACATGCTCTGGCACAAACACACTCTGGCACATGCACACACTGTGGCTTGCATGGACACTGACATGCTCACATACACACTGGCACGCACGCACACTCTTATATGAATGGACACACTCTGACATTCTGTCATGCATGCATACACACATACCCTGACACGCACGCACACACTCTGGCATGCACGCACTCTGGCACGCACCCACACATTCTGGCACACATACACATGCTTGCACTTAAATGTTCCGGCACACATGTATGCACACACTGACACACATGCACATGCTATGGCACACACGTGCACACTCTTGACTTGCTTGCACACTCTGACATACATCCACACACTCTGGCACGTACTTACACCTGGCATGCACGCATGCACCCTGGAATGCAACCACACTGGCATACATGCATACACACTGGCATGCAACACCCTGGCATGCACACACACACATGCACAAGTACACTTTCTGACACAAACGCACACACAGTCTGACATGCACACACACAGATTGACACTGGCACGCACACTCACACTGACACACACACTGACAAGCACATAAACACTCTGACATGAACAGACAGATTGACACTGGTACACATGCACTCACTGTCACCCACACATACACAGATTGACATTCACTCACAGACTGGTACTGGCACACAGATAAAAAATACACAAACCCACACACATCCACACGGACAGAGATATACATACACAGACACACAAAGTCACTCAGAAACACGTACACACTGCGGCACACATAAACAGACTCGCAACACACACGCAGACTCACATGTACACACAGACTCGCATATACACACACGCAGACTCATATATACACACAGACTAATGACACATACACAGACTCATACACACACATACAGAACTGACGGTGCACACACACAGACTCACACATCGACTGATGACACACAGACTGGCAACACACATAGACTCACATATGCACAGACTGACAATACACATATACAGACTGATATACACACAAATACAGACTGACGGCGCGCACATAGACTGACACATACAAACTGACAGCGCACATACACAGACTCACCCATATATATACACACACAGACTGACACATACATAATCATAACATGATTGAATTTTACATTCAGTTTCAGGGAGAGAAGAGTGGGTCTGTGACTAGTATTTTAAACTTTAATGAGGACATGAAAGCGGAGGTAGCTAGAGTGAACTGATAAATGAATGAAGGGATCGATCAACAGAGGGTCTGGCTGACATTAAAAGGGATATTTCAGAATGCACAGAACAGATCCAGACAAACAAAAAAAAGGGGTAAAATTCTCCCCTACCCGGCGGGGCGGGAGGACCCGGCGGGACGGAGTGGCGTGAACCACTCCAGCGTCGGGCCGCCCAAAAGGTGCGGAATCCTCCGCACCCTCGGGCTAGGCCGGTGCCGGAGTGGTTTGTGCCCTGCCAGCCGGCATGGAAGGCCTTTGGCGCTGCGCCAGCCGGAGCAGAAGGGACTCCGCCGGCCGGCGCAGGTCTGCACATGCCCGGGAGCGTCAGCGGCTGCTGACGTCATCCCCATGCATGCGATGGGAGGGGGGTTCATCTTTGTGCCGGCCATCGCGGAGACTGACACGACCGGCGCGTAGGAAAAGAGTGCCCCCACGGCACAGGCCCACCCGGGGATCGGTGGGCCACGATCGTGGGCCAGGCCACCGTGGGGGCACCCCCCTGGTGCCAGATCGCCCCGCACCCCCCCCCCCCTCCCCCAGGACCCTGGAGCCCGCCAGTGCCGCCAGGTCCCGCTGGTAAGTGACCTAGTCCAATTTACACCGGCGGGACCTGCATAGAATGAGCGGGACTTCAGCCCATCGTGGGTCGGCGAATCGGCGGGGGGGGGCGCTATGAGCGGCCGCCGACTGGCGCAGCGTGTTTCACGCCGCCCCCGGTGATTCTCCAACCCGGCGGGGGGTCGGAGAATCCAGCCCAAGAATTCCAAGGGGAGGACGCACCGTCTGTGGTGAACTAAAACATTTAACAACGTTATCAAACTTAAAGAAAAGACATATAATTGTGCAAAGGTGTGTGGCAGTTGAGGACACTGGATAGAATATAAGGAACAGCAAAGAAAACTAAAATATTAATCAGGAGGTAAAAATTACAGTATGAGAGAAAGCTGTCCAGAAATATTCAATCAGATTGTCAGTTTCTGTAAATATTTAAATAAGAAAAGAGTCAACAAAGTGAACGTTGGTCTGAGGGAATTGGTAATGAAAATAAGGAGATGGCAGATGAATTGGATTTGCATTGGTCCTTACTATAGAGGATACAGGAAACATCCGAGAAATAGCTGTAAATCGGGTATTGGAAGGGAAAGATGCACTCGGGAAAAGTCCAATCACCAGGGAAGTGGTACTGAGCAAATTGTTTGAGTTGTGAGCTGAAAAATCCTCGGGTCCTGATGGACTTCATTCTACGGTCTTAGGTTATCTGTTTCAGCAGATAACTGATACGTTGGTTTTAATTTTCCAAAGCTACCTAGATTCAGGCATAGTTCCATTTGAACATCAAAACTGGGAGCAGGAGGAGGCCATATGGCCCTTCGAATCTGCTTTGCCCTTCAATATGTTGGTGGCTGATCATCTATTGCAATGCCACAGTCCCCCGCACTTCCGATACCACTTGACACTTTTAAAGTCTAGAAATCTATCTTTCCTTCTTAAATATATTCAGTGATTTGGCCTCCACAGCCTTCTGTGGTAGAGAATTCCACAGGTTCACCACCCTCCGAGTGAAGAGATTTCTCCTCATCTCAGTCCTAAATGGCCTACACCGTAGCCTGAGACTGGGACTCCTTGTTCTAGGCCGCCACCAGCCAGTCCAGTCTGCCAACCCTGTCAGAATTTTACACATTTCAATGAGATCCCCTATCATTCTTTTAAACTCCAGTGAACACAGGCCCAGTTGGCCCAATCTCTCCTCAAACAGCAATCCCGCCATCCCAGGAATCAGTCTGGTGAACCTTCATTGCAGCAAGTATACCCTTTCTTGGATAAGGCGACCAATACTCCAAGTACCCCTGTACAGCTGCAGTAAGACATCCTTGCTCCAGTACTCAAGTCCTCTTGGACTGAAGGCCAATGTACCATTTGCCTTCAATACTGCTTGCTGTATCCTGCAAGCTTGCTTTCAGCAACTGGTGTACAAGGACTCCCAGGTCCCTTTGTGTGTCAACATTTGAAAATGAAAATCGCTTATTGTCACGAGTATGCTTCAATGAAGTTACTGTGAAAAGCCCCTAGTTGCCACATTCCGGCGCCTGTTCGGGGAGGCTGGTACGGGAATCGAACCGTGCTGCTGGTCTGCCTTGGTCTGCTTTAAAAGCCAGCGATTTAGCCTGGTGAGCTAAACCAGCCCCTTAATTTCCCAATATATCACCATTTAAATAATATTCTGCCATCCTGTTTCTCCATCCAAAGTGGATAACTTCACATTTATCCAGGTTATACTGCATCTGCAACGTATTTGCCCACTTACTCAACTTGTCTAAATCACCTCGAAGTCACTTAATATCCTCCTCACCACTCACATTCCCATCAAGTTTTGTGGTGTCAGAAAACCTGGAAATATTACATTTGGTTCCCTCATCCTAATTTTTCATATATATTAAGAATACCTGGGGCCCAAGCACTGATCCCTGCGGGACTCCACTAGTCGCTAGCTGCCACTCCAAAAAAACACATTTATTCCTCCTCTCTGTTAGGAGTGGAACAGTGGTGCAGTGGTTAGCACTGTTGCCTCACTCCACCGAGGACCCGGGTTCGATCCTGGCACTGGGTCACTATCCGTGTGGAGTTTGCACATTCTCCCCGTGTCTGCGTGGTCTCACCCCCACAACCCAAAGATGTGGGGGTGATGGTTTCACAGGTCGGCGCAACATCGAGGGCCGAAGGGCCCGTACTGCGCTGTAGTGTTCTATGTTCTATGTGAGGGCAGGTGAATTGGCCACGCTGAATTGCCTCTTCATTGGAAAAAAATTTATTGTGTATTTTAAATTTTTTTTAAACTTCCCCCTCTCTGTTTCCTATCTACTAACCAATTCTAAATCTCCTACCCCATCATAATTTTGCACACGAAACCTCTTACGTGGGATTTTATCAAAAGCTTTCTGAAAATCCACCCAGTGGTTCACGTCTATCTATTCTACGAGTTACATCCTCAAAAATCTCCAGTAGGTTTGTCAAACATTATATTTCCCTTTCATAAATCCATGTTGACTTTGTCTAATCCCGTTGATATTTTCTAAGTGCCCTGTTACTACATCCTTTACAATAGACTCTAGCATTTTCCCTACTCCTGATGATGCGGCAAGATGGCACAGTGGTTAGCACTGCTGTCTCACAGCGCCAGGGACCTGGGTTCAATTCAGGCCTTGTGTAGAGTTTGCACTCTCTCCCCATGTCTGCATGGGTTTCCTCTGGGTGCTCTGGTTTCCTCCCATAGCCCAAAGATGTGCAGGTTAGGTGGATTGGCCATACTAAATTGCCCCTTAGTGTCCAAAGATGTGTCGGTTAGGTGGGGTTAAGGGGATAGGACGTGAGTGTGTGCTTAGGTAGAGTGACCTTTCAGAGGGTCGGTGCAGTCCCGATGGGCCGAATGCACGGTGGCACAGTGGTTAGCACTGCTGTCTCACAACTCCAGAGACCCGGGTTCAATTTTGGCCTCAGGTAACTGCCTGTGTGGAGTTTGCACTTTCTCCCCGTGTATGCATGGGTTTCCTCCGGGTGCTCCGGTTTCCTCCCACAGTCCAAAGATGTGCAGGTTAGGTGGATTGGCCATGATAAATTGCTCTCAGTGTCCAAAAAATGGTGAGGTAGGGTCACAGGGATAGGGTGGAGGCGCGGGCTTAATTAAGGTGCTCTTTCCAAGGGCTGGTGTGGACTCGATGGGCTGAATGGCCTCCTGCACTGTAAATTCTATGATTCTTCTTCACTCTCGGGATTCTATGGTTCTATGATGTTATTTCTGATGTAATTCCCTGTTTTTTCCCTCCCCTTTTTAAACAGTGGGGTTACATTTACCACCCTCCAATCTGCCAGGACTGTTCCAGAATCTATAGAATTTCAGGAGATGACAACCAACAAATCCACTATTTCCATGGCCACCTCCTTTAGTGCCCTGGGATGCAGATTGTTAGGACCTGGGGACTTATCAGCTTTCAGTCCCATCAATTTGTCCAGCACTATTTTTCTAAATACTAATTTCCTCAATTCCTCCTCTTTGTACTAGTTCTTTACCATTTCTAGGAAGTTATTTGTGTCTTGTTCTGTGAATACAGAACTAAAGTAGTTGTTGAATTGCTCAATCATTTGCTTATCCATTTCCTTGTTCTCTATTATAAATTCTACTGCTGTAAGAGACCTACATTTGTCTTCATTAATCTTTTTCTTTTTACATACTTAGAGAGACTTCTGCAGTCTGCTTTTATGTTCCTCGCAAGTTTACTCCCATTTTTCCCCTCTTAGTCAATTTCTACGTACTCCTTTGCTGAATTCTGAACTGCTCCCAATCCTTGGGCTTGCTACTTTTTCAAGCAACTTTATAGGACTCCTCTTTGGATCTAATACTGTCCTTAACTTATTTTGTCAGCCATGGTTGGGTCTTTATGTTTTTGTGTCAGAAAGGAATGTATAATTGTTGCGGTGCCTACATTTGTGCCTTCAGTATTAACCATTGCCGATCCGCCGTCATTCCTTTCAATGAAGTTCCCCAATCTATCCTAGCCAGTTAGCGTTTCCTACCTTTGTTTACATTTAAGACCCGAGTTTCAGATTGGTTTTCTATAATTTACATCCTAATAAAGAATTCCAAAAAGTTATGATTACTCTTCCCTAAAGTACCCCGCACAACAAGATTATTAACTAACCCCTTCTCATTACACAATACCAAATCTAGGGTAACCTGTTCCCTCGACATACTGGTCTAAAAAGCCATTTCGTCCACACTCCAAGAATTCATCCGCCACAGTATTGTTACTAATTTGATTTGCCGAATCCATTTGCAGATTAAAGTCACCCATGATTACTGTAGCACCCTTGTTACACGCATCTCTAATTTCCTGTTTAATGCTCCCCCCTATCTTACCACTACTGTTTGGAGGCCGATAGACAACTCCCACTGATGTTTTCCGGCCCCTTGTCAATTCATAGCTCCACCTGGACTGATTCTACATCTAGATTCTCTGAGCCAATATCCTCTCTCACTACAGCACTGATTTAATCTTCAACTAATCACTCCACCCCATCTCCTTCCCCTTTTTGTCGGTTCCTCCTAAATATTGAGTACCCTTGGATATTCAGTTGGTCATCCTGCAGCCACAATCGTATTGTACCCATTTACAGCTATTTACGCTGTTAATTCATCCACCTTATTGCGAATGCTCCGTGCATTCAGATACAGTGCCTTTTGTCTTTTTAACGTTTTTACACATTTTGTTTAGCTTACGGCCCTTTTTGCTGCTGGACCTGGTTTCCTCTGCCTTCCACTTTTGCTTTCTGCTTTTCTGTGATTCATTTATATCTTTGTTTCCTTCTCTTGTGTCTCCCTGCTCAGGTTCCCATTTCCCTGTTATTCCAGTTTGAACTCTTCCCCCACAGCACCAGCAAATAGCCCTGAGAGGATATTGTCCTGCTGGGGGGTAACCCTTCTGATTTGCACAGGTTCCATATTCCCCGGAACCTGTCCAATGCCCTAGGAATCCAAATCCCTCCCTCCCTCCACCACTTCTCCAGCCGCACATTCATCCAGTCTGTTCTATTCCTGCTCTCATTAACAAATGGCTCTTGGGATTACTACCTTTGAGGTCCTATTTGTAATTTATTTCCCAGCTCTCTATACTCTGCTTTCAGGTCCTCATCCCTCTTCTTCCCTAAGTCATTGGTACCAATATGATGGGATGACACAGTGGTTAGCACTGCTACCTCACAGAGCCAGGGACCCGGATTCATTTCCGGCCTCGGGTGACTGTGTGGAGTTTGCAAGTGTCTGCATAGGTTTCCTCCGGGTGCTCCGGTTTCCTCCTACAGTCCAAACATATGCGGTTAGGTGGATTGGCCACGATGGATTGTCCCTTAGTGTCTAACGGTTAGGTAGGATAGAGGGATGGGGTGGGAGAGTAGGCCTATGTAGGGTGTTCTTTCAGAGGGTCGGTGTCGACCCGATGGGCCGAATGCCTACTTCTGTACTGTAGGGATTCTATGGATTCAATGGAATAATGGCAACAACCTCTGGCTGTTCTCCCTCCCTCCTGCAACTGCTCAGTGACATCCTTGACCCTGACACCAGGGAGGCAACACCACCTTGGAGCCACGTCTATGGCCACAGAAATGTCTACCCATTCCCCTTACAATAGAATCCCCTGTTGTTATTATTCTGCTCTCCCATTCTTTTATCCCTCCCCCACCCCATGCAGCTGAGCCACATGGTGCCACGGACCTTCCTCCTGCTGCATTCCACCAAGAAACCACCTCCCCCAACAGTATCCAAAACATAAAAACTGTCAAGGAGGGAGATGGATCCTGGGAACCCCTACACTACCTGCCAAATACTCTTGCTGTCCGGCAGTCATCCATTCTCTTTCTGGCTTTGTGCTCTTTACCTCCGGTTTGATCACTTCCCTGCAGTTGCCACCCACAAAGATCTCATCCATACGGATGCTCCACAGGAACTCCAGTCGCAACTCCAGTTCCGATCCGTGGGTTTTGGGCAGATGCAACTAGAGACATGTCTGGCACACATAGTCAACCGGACACTGGAAGGGTTGCACAGGAGGAGTATTCCTCGTGGTCAAGCTGCCCTACCATGACTTGGATAAGAACTAGGAGCAAGAATAGGCAATTTAGTCCCTCGATCCTGCTCTGTCATTCAATATGATCAAGACTAGTCTCCCCTCAGCTTCAACTCCACATCCCTGCCGTTCTCCATCACCCTTCAACCCATTACAAATTTAAAATATGTCTCTCTCCTCCTCAAATTTAGTCACTGTCCCAGCATCCACTGCACTCTAGGGTAGTGAATTCCACAGATTCAAGACCCTTTGAGAGAAGTAATTTCTCCTCATCTCTGTTTTAAATCTGCTACCCCTTATCCTGAAACTATGACCTCTCATTCTAGATAGTCCCACAAGAGGAAGCGCCGCTCTACATCTACTTTGTCAATACTTTGATCATTCTATATACCTCAATCAGATCTCTCATTCTTCTAAACTCGAGAGAGAGTATAGGCCTAAACTGCTCAATCTCTCTTCGTAAGACAAGCTCCTCATTTCTGGAATCAATCGAGTAAACCTCCTCTGAACTGCTTCTAATGCAACTACATCCCTTCTCACATAAGGGGACCAAAACTGGACACAGTACTCCAGGTCTCACAATACCTTGTACAGTTGCAGCAACACTTCCATGCTTTTATACTCTATTTGTTTAGCTATGAAGACCAAAATTGCATTTGCCTTCCTTAATATCTGCTGTACCTGCAAACTAGATTAAAGCATGAGGACACCCAGATGCATAATTTTCTCCTTTTACCTTCACTTCCTGTAGTTTAGGGTATGTTAAGAAGAGTAGAAATACTCATTATGTGTTACTTACCATGTCTGCCACATTTCCTTCTGAGGAAAGGTATAAAAGGTCAGAATAGCCTGGCCCCCTCCTCACCAAACTCCATCAGCCACCGAACTCCCTTGGACACCGAATTCCCTCAGACACCGACCTCCCTCAATCACCAAACTCCCTCAGTTACCAAACTTCCTCAGTCACCAAACTCCATCAGCCACCGAACTCCCTCGGCCAATGAACTCCCTCGGACACTGAATTCCCTCGGCCAACGAACTCCCTCAGACACCGAACTCCCTCGGACACCGAACTCCGTCAGGCACCGAACTCCCTCAGTCACCGAACGTCCTCGGACACCGAACTCCCTCGGACACCGAACTCCCTCGGACACCAAACTCCCTCGGTCACCGAACTCCCTCGGACACCGAACTCCCTCGGCCAACGAACACTCTCGGCCACAGGACTCCCTCGGACACCGAACTCCCTCGGCCACCGAATTCCCTCGGCCACCGAACTCCCTTGGCCACCGAACTCCCTTGGTCACCGAATTCCCTCGGCCACCGAACTCCCTCGGACACCGAACTCCCTCGGTCACCAAACTCAAACTTAAACACTCGACCGCCGTTCAAAGGAGCACTCCAATGCAGACAACTAGTTGCCGCTGCACGCAGCGCCTGTATCAGCCCTGTTTTAAAACTAAAACTCTTCCAATCCAAAGTACAACTAATAGGTTTTTTTTCTAATTAAGGGGCAATGTAGTCTGGCCAATCCACCTCCCTGCACAGCTTTTTGGGTTGTTTGGGTGACACCCACACAGACACGGGGAGATTGTGCAAACTCCACACGGACAGTGACCTGGGGACGGGATCAAACCCGGGTCCTTCGCGCCGTGAGGCATAAGAACAACTTATAGTTAATTGCTAAATTGATTTCAGATAGAAATTAACCCTTAATTGAACCCTTAAATTCCCTCGGTCACCAAACTCCAAATGTCGCAGTGTACTGCAGTCCAACGGTGCACTCCAGACTGGAAAATAATGAATGTCACTCCATCATTCCAAAAGGGAGAGAAACAGAAAGCAGGAAACTTCAGACCAGTTAACCCAACACCTGCCACTAGGAAAATGTTAAGAATCCATTCTTACAGATGTTGGGCTGGATTCTCCAGTCCCCCAGCCACACGTTTCTCAGCGTTGTGCCATTCACTGGCAGCAGGAGTCTCTGTTCCCGCTGCTTGTCAATGGAATTTCCCATTGTTGCCACCCCATGCCACCGGTAATCCCACACACAGGGGTGCGTGCCAATGAGAACATAGAATCCCAATGGCGGAGAATTAAGGCCTTTATAGCAGGGCACTTGGAAAAATTCAAGGCCATCAGGTAGAGTCAACATGGTTTTGTGAAAGGGAAATTATATTAACCAATTGGGGTTCTTTGAAGGAGTCCTATATACCATGGATAAAGGGAATCCGGTAGATGTACTGTGCTTAGATTTCCAGAAGGCATTTGATAAGGTGCCACATCAAAGGTTAAGTGAGGTTAAAATATTGATATGGATTTAAAATTGGCTAGTTAAAAGGAAAGAGAGAAAGGGCATAAATGTCAATATCAGCTGTATTTGAATCTGTGTTTGTGTCAGTCTGTGTGTCATTGTGTGTGTGTATCCAGTCTGTGTGTATGTGTGTCATGTGTGTGTCATTCTGCATGTGTGGTATGTGTGTCTCATTCTGTGTGTGTGTGTGTCCAGTCTGTGTGTGTGTGTCCAGTCTGTGAGTCCAGTGTATGCGTGTGTGTTCAGACTGCGTGCCATTCTGTGTGTTCAGACTGTCATTTTTTGTGTGTATTCAGACTGTCATTCTTTGTGTGTGTTCAGACTGTGTCATTCTTTGTGTGTGTGTGTGTGTTCAGACTGTGTGTATGTGTCCAGTCTATGTGTGTGTCATTCTGTGTTTGTGTGTATTAGTTTGTATGTCTCTTTGTGTGTGTGAGACTTACAGAGAGAGAGAGAGAGACAGACAGAGCGATTCATACATTCTCTCACACACACACACACTCACAGGCACACACTCACAGGCACACATACATTCTCATGCATACACACATTCTCTTGCACACACATGAAAGAATGAAAATCGCTTATTGTCACAAGTTACTGTGAAAAGCTCCTAATCGCCTCTACACACAGACATTATCTCACACAGACACACACACACTCTCACATTCTCTTGCATACATACTCACACACACACTCGTAAACACACTCACACATTCTCACTCACAAACACTCTTACACTCACTCTCACACACCAGCACACAAACACACTCTCATAGACACACACACACTCTCACACTCACTCTCTTCACACACACACACCACACACACATACTCTCACACACACAGACACATGCAGATTCTCCCTCACACACTCTCTAACAACCACACACACACACACACACAATCTCATACAGACTCTCACGCACTCACAATCACTCTCAGTACTGGTCTCCAGAAACGGAACAACATTCGTGGGGGTCTCCCAGGTGATCGGAGGCCCCCCAGTATGTATCTTTTGGGCACTGCCAGCCTGGCACCTTGACAGAGTGCGTTGGGGCTTGGAGGGGATCGCTTCTGAGGCTCCAGAGATCACTACATTGAGTTCTGGCGAGCAGAGCTCCTCAGTGCACTAAAAAGGCCGATATGCAGCCTTGGCCGCACGTTTCCCGCTGAGGCCCTGTATCTAACGTGAGTTTTACAGCTTTGTGTTTCTCGGCGCTATGGAGCTTTGCTCCCGTCCATACTCGCATACACAAACACATTCTCACACCCACTCACACATACTCACACACACACTCACATTCTCTTCACACACACTACACACACAGATTCTCTCTCACATTCACACTCACACAGATTCTCTCTCATCCACTCTCACAGACTCATACACACACTCACAAACACTCTCTCACAAACACACACTTATACAAACTCACACACTCTCATGCACACAGTCCACACACATGCACATATTCTCTCACACACATAGTCTACATACACTCACACACACACACACATTTACACAACACACACACATTTACACAACACACACAATCATGCGCACTCTCAAAGATTCACACACTGTGGTGAATTATACTGCATTGTAATTCACACTGTATTGTATTGTATTGTATTATGTCCTTGTGGGCTCTGTATACGAGCCGTTGCGCGGCTCTACCCATAGGGGGAGATGAGGAGTTTGTACTGGGCTTCACCCTTGGCTCTGCCCATGGCTCCTCCCACTAACTGGAAGTATAAAGTGCTGCAGCCGTAAGCCTGCTCTCAGTTCCTCTGGTCGCAGGCTGGCTCAGTTGTAAGACTATTAAAACCACAGTTCACTTCCAATCGTGTGTCTAGTGAATTGATGGTCACATCACACACATTCTCACACATCCTCACTCTCACAAGCACACACTCACGCAGACACTACTCTCACACATGCACACACGTATACTCTAATGCAGACTCTCACACACTGAGACTCGCACACACACACACACACACACACATATAGTCTACACACTCTCACACACTCACAGACACAATCCACACATACCGTACATACACTCACACAGATTCTCTCATTCACTCGCACACACACACAGATTCTCATTTTGAAAAGGTGCGCTGATCTTCAAGTGAGCTTGTGGCTCCCCCCAACCATGGGCAATGTAACCCCACATACGAATGGGCATTACGTCACACCCCTCAAGTGAGGACACCCTGATATGGGGTCCCTGGGGACCCCCTCTTCAGGCATCCCACACCCCCTTATAGGCCCCACACTTCCAGGACCTCCACCCGTTACCCCTCCCAGAGGCCCCTACTTACCTACCCTGCACACTCCCTCCCTTCAAACTTCTCCTCTACCCTCATTTGGACATTCTGAATTCACCCTCTGTGTACCCAAATAGTTGCTGGATTGTGGCGACTGGGGGCTTTTCACAGTAACTTCATTGCAGTGTTAATGTAAGCCTACTTGTGACAATAATAACGATTATTATTATTTCATGCCATCGCTCCCCTCAGGCCCTGACATTTGGCAGTGCCACTTTGGTTGGGTGACAGTGCCAAGGTACCCACTTTCCAGGGGTAGGACCAGGGGACCAGCTTGCACTAACCCTGGCTACCCAGGGGCCTTCAATGGCCTGGGAGGACCCCCCCCACTTCCCTCAGTTGCCGTTTAGCCTGGTCCACGTATGTGAGAGTGTTTTTGTGTACACAGGAAAAATTCAGAATGTCCAAATTGCCCAACATCACGTCTTTCGGGATTAGTAGTGAACGATGTACAGCTGAGGACTCCCTGGGTGGGCTGGTAGATCCTGGGAGGCCGTAGGTACCGGATAAGCTCACCTAAGTAGGTTTAAACCCTATTTAGGCACGTGCCGTTTGGTTACGCCCATTTTGAGTGGGGCTCTGATTGTGACGTCTCACAAGATCTGACCAGATCTTGCAAAGCATGAAGGCTGCCGGGAAGCCCACTGGAGGCCTCTCTCAGCACACACAAACTTGCACACATACAGTCTCACACTCACAAATGAACACACACACTCATGCACACACACACGCACATACGCAGATGCTCTCATACCGGTGATGTGACCATTAATTCACTCGAGACACGATAGGAAGTAAACTGGCTTTAATAGACTTACAACTGAGCCTGCCTGCGACCAGAAGAACTGAGGGCAGACCCACAAGGCTGCAGCACTTTATACTTCTGGTAGTGGGAGGGGCCATTGGCAGAGCCAAGGGTGGAGCCCTGTACAAGCTCCTCATCTCCCCCTGTGGGCAGAGCCGCGCAACGGCTCACAGACAGAGCCCACAAGGACACAATACTAAACATTGTGAATTACACGATGTACATTCACCACAACCGGCACATGCACAGACAAATTCTGTCTCTCATGCAAACATTCACTCACGCCCAGCCTGACTGACACAACACACACACACTCTCACAGATTCTCTCTCACACTCGGACATACTCTCGCACACACACACAATCTCGCGCACTCACACACACACTCACATTTGTTCGCACAAACTCACACACATTTTCACATACACACAGACATATTCACTCTATTTTTTTAAAATGTATGTTATCACAAACATGTATCAAAACAGGTTACAGCAGATGAACACTCCGGGAAACATACTTCCCAACAATCAACTATATAGTCTGTACAATTTTTTTCCCCTTCCCCCCCCCCCCCCCTCACTGCGACGAACAGCTCTCAAACATCTCCTACCTTTTCTCAAACCCATCTGCAGAGCCCCTTAACTCATACTTTATCTTCTCCAACCGCAGGAAGTCATCCAGGTCACCCAACCAAGCTGCTACTCCCGGTGGCAATGCCGGCCGCCACTCCAGTAAAATTCGCCGCCATGCAATCTGAGAGGCGGAGGCCGCAACATTGGCCTTCCTCCTCTCCATGAATTCCAGCTTCTCTGAAATCCCAAATATCTCCAACAAATGGTCCGGGTCCACTCCCTCCTCCACTATCCTGTCTAAGACTGCGAACACTCTTGCCCAGAATCTTCCCAATTTTTCGCAACCCCAAAACATGTGCGCTGATTCGCTGGCCCCCATCCACACCTCTCACTCATCTGTTACCCCTAAAAGAACCCACTTATTCTCGCCTGAGTCATGTGCACCCTGAGCACTACCTTAAACTGTATCAGGCTCATCCTTGCACAAGAAAAGGTCCCATTTACTTTACACAGTGCCTCACTCCATACTCCGCAATTAATCTCCCCTTCCAACTCTGCTTCTCATTTCTCCTTGATCTTCATCACCCGCTCACCTCCCTGCTCCCCCAGCCACATATATATCCCCAATTCTTCCTTCCCGTTCCACATCCGGGAGCAGCAGTCGCTCCAGCAGGGTGTATCCTGGAAACCTAGGGAACCCCTTCCAGACCTTTCGCGCAAAGTCCCTAACCTGCAGATACCTGAACTCACTCCCCCTCGACAGCTCTACCCTCTCCCTTAGCTCCTCCAGACTAGTGAACCCTTCCTCCAAATACAGATCCCTCACCTTGACCAGCCCCACTTCCCTCCTCCTCCTGTATTCACTATCCATCCCCCCCCCAGGCTCAAACCCATGATTCTCGCACAGACATCCCTTCCACCCTAAAATGCCTGCTCAACTGATTCCATATGTTCACTGTGGACTGCATCACCCGGCTCCCTGAATACCTACTCGGAGACATTGGCAATGTTGCCGTCACCATAGCCCTGAAACTAGACCCCTTACAAGATTCTTCCTCCATCCTAACCCACTCTACCCCTTCTCCTTCCCACCACCTTGTCCAAATTCACTGCCCAATAATAATGGAGCAGGGAGTGTGTCAGTCAGGCTGTGTGTGTCAGTCAAGCTGTGTGCGAGAGTGTGTGCGTTAGAGTATATGCCCAATGCCAACCCCACTGCTGCCTCGCCTCTGTAGCAGGGTCCTCCTGACCCTCGGCACCTTCCCCGCCCATACAAAGTCTGAAATGATCATGTCCAATTTCAGAAAAAAGGCCTTTGGTATAGAGACACACTCTCTCACAAACACATAAAGACACACTCCCTCACACACACACAGTTACACTCACATACACATAGACACATACACATGCACACACTCTCTCACGCACTCACTCACACACACAGCCTGACTGATACGCACTCACTCAAACACATGCACACATTCTCTCACCACACACTCACACACACAGCCTGACTGATACGCACTCCCTCACACACATGCATATACTCTCTCACGCTCACACTCACACACAGCCTGACTGGCACACTCCCTCACACACATACATATACTCTCACACTCACACACACAGCCTGACTGATACGCACTCACTCAAACACATGCACACACTCTCACACTTGCACTCACACACACAGCCTGACTGGCACACTCCCTCACACACATGCATATACTCTCACACACACACACAGCCTGACTGACACATTTTCTCACACGCGCACACTCTCTCACACACACACACACACGTACTCACTCACAAACAGCCTGACTCTCACACACGTACTCACACACAGCCGAATTGACACACTCCCTCAAGCACACGCCCACAATCCCTCACACACATACACACACAGACTGACTGACACATTTTCTCACACACAGACAGACTCACATGCACACACACACTCTTCCACACACTCACTCACACACGCACAGACTCTCACACACAGCCTGACTGACACACACTCACTCATATGCAGCCTGACTGACACACTCCCTCGCACACACTCTTTCACGCGTACACTCTCACACACAGCATGACTGACACATTTTCTCACACGCGCACACTCTCTCACACATACTCACTCACAAACAGCCTGACTGACACACACTAACACACAGCCTGATTGACACACTCCCTCAAGCACACGCCCACACTCCCTCACATACATACTCACACACACAGACTGACTGACACACTCCCTCAAGCACACGCCCACACTCCCTCACACACATACTCACACACAGACTGACTGACACATTTTCTCACACACAGACAGACTCACATGCACACACACTCTCCCACACACTCACTCACACACGCACACACTCTCACACACAGCCTGACTGACACACACTCACATGCAGCCTGACTGACACACTCCCTCGCACACACAAACACACACTCTTTCATGCGTACACTCTCACACACAGCATGACTGACACATTTTCTCACACACTGACACACACACACTCACATGCACACAATCTCACACACACACATATTGACTGACACACTCCCTCACACACGCACACACACACCCACACTCTCTCGCACTCACACTGACTCACACACAGCTTGACTGACACACTCCTTTACGCGCGCACACTCTCTCACACACACACTCTCACACACAGCCTGACTGACACACACTCACTCACACAAGCCTGAGTAACGCACCCCCTCACACACACAGACACTCTCTCATGCACACACTCACACACAGCCTGACTGATACATTTTCTCTCTCACACAAATTCACTCACACACATCCTGATTAATACACTCACTCACACATACGCACACACCCCCTCACATGCACACTTACTCACACACAGCCTGACTGACACACACTCATTCATACACAGCCTGACTGACACACTCGCTCACACACGCTCACTCTCTCAAGCACACACACTCACACAGCCTGACATACTTCTTTACACAAACACACTCTCTCACGCACACACTCATACACACAGCCTGACTGACACATTTTCTCACACGCCAACACTCTCTCACACACATACTCACTCACAAACAGCCTGACTGACACACACTTACTCACACACAGCCTGACTGACACACTCCCTCAAGCACACGCCCACACTCCCTCACACACATACTCACACGCACAGACTGACTGACACATTTTCTCACACACAGACAGACTCACATGCAGACACACACTCTCCCACACACACGCACACACTCTCACACACAGCCTGACTGACACACACTCACTCACATGCAGCCTGACTAACACACTCCCTCGCACACACAAACACACACTCTTTCATGCGTACACTCTCACACACAGCATGACTGACACATTTTCTCACACACAGACACACTCACACGCACACACTCTCACACACACACTCTCTCACACACACACTCACTCACAAACAGCCTGACTGACACACACTTACACACAGCCTGATTGACACACTCCCTCAAGCACACGCCCACACTCCCTCACGCACACACTCACACACACAGCCTGACTGACACATTTTCTCACACGCCAACACTCTCTCACACACATACTCACTCACAAACAGCCTGACTGACACACACTTACTCACACACAGCCTGACTGACACACTCCCTCAAGCACACGCCCACACTCCCTCACACACATACTCACACACACAGCATGACTGACACATTTTCTCACACACAGACACACTCACACGCACACACTCTCACACACACACTCTCTCACACACACACTCACAAACAGCCTGACTGACACACACTTACACACAGCCTGATTGACACACTCCCTCAAGCACACGCCCACACTCCCTCACATACATACTCACACACACAGACTGACTGACACACTCCCTCAAACACACACTCTTTCATGCGTACACTCTCACACACAGCATGACTGACACATTTTCTCACACACACACACTCACACGCACACACTCACACACACTCACTCACACACATAGTGACTGACACACTCCCTCACACACGCACACACACACCCACACTCTCTCGCACTCACACTGACACACACAGCTTGACTGACACACTCCCTTATGCACGCACACTCTCTCACACACACACTCTCACACACAGCCTGACTGACACACACTCACTCATACAAGCCTGAGTAACGCACCCCCTCACACACACACAGACACTCTCTCATGCACACACTCACACATAGCCTGACTGACACATTTTCTCCCACACACTCACACACTCTCTCGCACACAAACTTACTCACACACATCCTGACTAATACACTCCCTCACACATACACACACACACTCCCTCACATGCACACTTACTCACACACAGCCTGACTGACACACACTCATTCATACACAGCCTAACTGACACACTCGCTCATACACGCTCACTCTCTCAAGCACACACACTCACACACAGCCTGACATACTTCTTTACACAAACACAATCTCTCACGCTCACACTCTCACACACAGCCTGACTGACACATTTTCTCACACACACACACATACACACACTCATTCACACACATCCTGACTAATAAACTCCTTCACATACGGACACTCCCTCACACACACACAGTCACACTGCCGGACTGACACACTTTCTCTCTCTCATACAGGCACACTCACATGCAGACACACACCCACCCTCTGTAGACCTTGGTCCTTCCATAGCCCTGGGACTATAACGCACGTCTCACCCAATACATAGAACACAGGAAAAGCTATTCATACTGTGACTATCGACACATCAAAATGAGTCAGTGTTTCCATGTTAGGAAGTGCCTCAACAGCTTGCCCCGTCTCACTTATTTCTCTTTGTATACTGTCACCTACATTTCTCTATCCCCCTCTGTCTGTCTCTCTTTCTCCATCTCCCTCTCTCTCTTTGTTTCTTTCTCTGTTTTTCTCTCTGTCTCCCTCACTCTCTGTCTCTCTCTCTCACTCTTTCTTTCTCTCCCTCACTCTTTCTTTCTCTCCCTCTCCATCTCTATTTCCCTCTGCCCCTCTCAGTCTGTCTCTCCCTCTCTCTTCATCTTGCTCTCCCTCTGTCTCTCTCTCTCTCTTCTCAGAGTCTCAGTATGAAAATTAAAAAAAAGATAAAGTAGACGTGAAGAGGGTGCAACCTCTTGTGGGACTATCTCGAAGGAGAGGTCATAGTTTTAGGATATGGCGCAGTAGATTTAAAACAGAGTTGAGGAGAAATTACTTCTCTCAAAAGGTTGTCAATCTGTGGAATCCACTACTCCAAGTGCAGTGGATGCTGGGACAGTGGCTAAATCTGAGGAGGAGAGTTGAAGAGTTATGGAGAATGGGCAGGAATGTGAAGTTGATGCCGACAGGTGATAAGCCATGATCGTGTTGAAAGGCAGAACGGGCTCAAGGGGTTGAATTGCCCAACCTTGCTCCCGGTTCCTATGTCTGCTGCCCTTGCCCTAGATGGTAGAGGTCGTGAGTTTAGAAGGTGCTGTTGAAAGAGCCTTGGTAGGGCGGCATGTGGCGCAGTGGTTAGCACTGGAACTGCGGCGCTGAGAACTGAGTTTGAATCCCGGCCATGTGGAATTTTCACATTCTCCCCATGTCTGCGTGGGCTTCACCCCCACAACCCAAAGATGTACAGTGTAGGTGGATTGGCCACGCTAAATTGCCCCTTAATTGAAAAAAATAAATAATTGGGTACTCTAAATTTATAAAAATTAAAAAAAAGAAAGAGCCTTGGTGAGTGGCTGCAGTGCATCTTGTAGATCGGTAGTGGAGGTTAATGTTTAAGATGGTGGATGGGATGCTGATCAAACGGGGCTGCTTTGTCCTGGGTGGTGTTAAGCCACCTTAGGTGGTGAACGTTCAAGAAACGATAATTTGGGCAAATGTAACTTAATTTTAGGAAAGCCAGCGTGGATTTGTTAATGGAAAATAGCGTTTCACTAACTTCCTGGAATTGTTTGAAGAGATAACAGAGAGGATTGATGTGGAGAATACTGTTGATGTGGTGTGCAAGGACTTTGAGAAGGCGTTCGAGACAGTGCCACATGACAGGCTCGTGAGGAAAGTTAAAGCTAAAGTTAAAAGGGATAGCAGCAACGTGGATACGGAAATGCAAGATAATAGGAAGCTGTGAGTAGTGGCCCTGTTTCTGACTGGAGGGAGGTTTGTAGTGGGTGTTCCCTGGGGATCATAGAATCCCTCCAGTGCAAGAAGGAGGCTATTCGGCCCATCAAGTATGCACTGACCCTCCAAAACAGCACTCTAGCTCGGCCCACTCCCTCACCCTATCTCCGTAACCCCACCTAACCTTTGGACACGAACAGCCAATCCACTAACCTGCTCA
The DNA here is from genome assembly GCF_902713615.1 of Scyliorhinus canicula. Classification (NCBI taxonomy): domain Eukaryota; kingdom Metazoa; phylum Chordata; class Chondrichthyes; order Carcharhiniformes; family Scyliorhinidae; genus Scyliorhinus; species Scyliorhinus canicula. The sequence continues at coordinate 92,580,087 of NC_052161.1, read as the reverse complement.
TCTATGGACTGTAGGAGGCAACTGGAGCACCCGGAGTATGTGTGTATGTTTGAGAGTATGTGTGTGTGTGTGTGTGTGTGTGTGTTTGAGAGTATGTGTGTTCGAGAGTGAGTGTGTGTGTGTTCGAGAGTGTGTGTGTTTGAGAGTATGTGTCTGTGTTTGAGAGTGTGTGTGTTCGAGAGTGAGTGTGTGTGTGTTCGAGAGTGAGTGTGTGTGTGTTTGAGAGTGTGTGTTTGAGAGTATGTGTCTGTGTTTGAGAGTGTGTGTGTGTTCGAGAGTGAGTGTGTGTGTTTCAGAGAGTGTTTGAGTGTGTGTGTGTGTGTGTGTTTGAGTGTGTGTTTGAGAGTATGTGTGTATGTTTGACAGTATGTATGTTTTTGAGTGTGTGTGCGTGTGTTTGAGAGTGAGCGTGTGTTTGAGAGTATGTGTGTTCAAGAGTGAGTGTGTGTGTGTTCGAGAGTGAGTGTGTGTATGTTTGAGAGTGTGTGTGTTTGAGAGTATGTGTCTGTGTTTTAGAGTGTGTGTGGGTGTGTGTGTATGTTTGAGAGTATGTGTGTGTGTTTGAGCGTGTGCGCGTGTGTTTGAGAGAGTGTGTGTGTGTGTTTGAGAGTGAGTGTGTGTGTGTTTGAGAATGTGTGTGGGTGTTTGAGTGTGTGCTTTTGTGAGTATGTGTGTATGTTTGAGAGTATGTGTGTGTGTTTGAGAGTGTGTGTTCGAGAGCAAGTGTGGGTGTGTTGAGAGTGTGTACTCGTTTGCGAGTGTGTGTTTGAGTGTGAGTAGTTGAGAGTGTGTGTGTTTGAGTGTGTATGGGCTGGATTCTCCGCACCCCGACGCTGAAATCGTGTTCAGTGACGGGGCGGAGAATCCAGTTTCCTGCACAAAATCGGGACTGAAGCTGGTTCCATGATCTCCATCCCCAATAAGCGGCATACCATTGCCTGAGGCCAGCCCCACTATTCTCCGTGCCCAACCGGCCGAATTCCCAACGCGTGGACCACTAATGGTGGTCCCACCGTCCGTCATACCCGTGTGGTGGCTGCAGACTCAGTCTGAGGCTGCCACAGTTGGGGGAGGGCCTGTTGGATTCGGGGGGGGGGGGGGGGGGGGCCTCATTCGGGACTGGGCTGTTTTTATACGGGCGGTCCGGGTCGGGCGCGCGGTCGATTGGGGGCACTATTTCTGCGGTCCGAGTCCGCCATGGAACACTTTGCGGCCACTGGAGGCTGCCGCCGTGCATATGCGTGGCCTCTGACCCGGAAGTGTGGGGGGGCCATATCGGCAGCTGGTGCTGCAAGCTCCACGACAGCTACCTGCTAGCCCACTGCCAAACTGTGAATCTGGGGCCTTTTAATGGCAGTTTTCCTGCCGTAAAAGACCAGTTTTCATGACTGCGTTGGGACATAGTCCCCAAAACGGAAAATCCAGCCCTTTGTGTTTGTGTGAGAGTGAGTGTTTGTGTGAGAGTGTGGGTGTATTTGAGAGTGTGTGTGTGTTTGAGAGGGAGTGCGTGTGTGTTTGAGAGAGAGTGTGTGTTTGAGAGAGAGTGTGGGCGGAATTTTCCGCTCCCGGGAAAAATCGGGAAGACCGTCTCCAACCCGCGCATGCGCAGCTGACGTCACGACGGCTGACGGCTCAAACCCGCGCATGCACGGTTGCCGTCTTCCTCTCCGCTGCCCCGCAAGACATGGCGGCTTGATCTTGCGGGGCGGCGGAGGGGAAAGAGTGCGTCCCTTTGAGATGCCAGCCCGACGATCGGTGGGCACCGATCGCGGGCCAGTCCCCTCCCGAGCACGGTCGTGGTGCTCACACCCCTCTCCGCCCCCCACAAGCCCCATACTCACCTTTGGCGCGCTGTTCACACCGGCAGCGACCAGGTGTGGTTGCCGCCGGCGTGAACCGGTCGGGAACGGCAGGCCGCTCGGCCCATCCGGATCGGAGAATCGCGGGTTGCCGTGAAAAACAGTGGCCCGCGATTCTCCGAGCGGCGTGTTGCAAAACGCGAAACGCTATTTTGGGGGGTTGGGAGAATCGCGGGGGGGGTGGCAGAGCGGCCCTCCCGCGATTCTCCCACCCGGCGTGGGAGCGGAGAATCACATGCGCGCTTGCCGTCTTCACCTCTGCTTCCCCGCAAGACGTGGCGGCTTGATCTTGCGGGGCGGGGGAGGGGAAAGAGTGTGTCACTTTGAGACGCCGGCCCGACGATCGGTGGGCACCAATCGCAGGCCAGTCCCCTCCCGAGCACAGCCGTGGTGCTCACTCTCCTCTCCGCCCCCACAAGCTTCAAACGGCACTTTGGTGCCCATGTTCACAACGGCAGCGACCAGATGTGGTTGCCGCCGTCGTGAACCGGTCGGGAACGGCAGGCCGCTCGGCCCATCCGGGCCGGAGAATCACCGGTCGCCGTAAAAAACGGCAAGCGGCGATTCTTCCGAGCGGGGGGTGGTAGAATCGCAGGGGGCACCAGGGGGGCGTGTCGTGAGTCGCCCGGCCCTCCTGCGATTCTCCCACCCGGCGTGGGGAGCGGAGAATCGCGCCCGTGTGTTTGAGAGAGAGTGAGTGTGTGTGTGTGAGTTTGAGAGTGTGTGTGTTAGAGAGTGTGTGTGTGTGTGTTTGAGAGAGAGTGAGTGTGTGTGTGATTGTGAGTGTGAGTTTGAGAGTGTGTGTGTTTGAGAGAGTGTGTGTGTGTGAGCCTGTGCAAGAGTGAGTGAGTGTGTGTGAGAGAGTGAGTTAGTGTTTGGGGCCAGCACAGTGGTTAGCACTGTCGCTTCACAGCTCCAGTGCCCCGGTTTGGATCACTGTCTGTGCGGAGTCTGCACATCCTCCCAGTGTGTGCGTAGGTTTCCTCCGGGTGCTCCGGTTTACTCCCACAGTCCAAAGATGTGCAGGTTAGGTGGATTGGCCATGATCAATTGCCCCTTAGTGTCCAAAAGAGAAAGGGGAGGTCGGGTTACTGGGTTCGGGGGAGATTTGGGCTTAAGCATGGTGTTCTTTACAAGTGCCAGTGCAGCTTCAATGGGCCGAATGGCGTCCTTCTGAACTGTAAATTCCATGATTCTAGTGATTGTTTGAAAGTGTATGTGTTTAAGAGTGAGTGTGTGTGTTGTGAGTGTGAGTACGAGAGTGAATGAGTGTATTTGCGAGTGTTTGTGTGTTTGAGAGTACGTGTTTGAGAGTGTGTATGAGTGTACGAGAGTGTGAGTGTGTGTTTGAGAGTGTGTATGTGTGAGAGTGTGTGTATGTTTGAGAGTATGTGATGGAGAGTGAGAGAGTGAGTGTGTGTGTTTGAGAGTGTGTGAGTGATCTTGGATTGCGTGCAGGGAGTGAGAGGGTTAACGCTTACTGCAGGATGTTGGGAACAGTGACAACATGAGCTCCGCCCTCAAAGCTGAGTTACTGGAGTGACGCATTGGAGACGTGTTTGTGAACATGTTCCACATCAGGGGAGAGTCTATAAAATAATCCGCATAGATCAGGAAGCAGTACTGAGTAAAAAGATCGACCGGTAGCACGAGAGAGTGAAAGGGAGTGAGAGGAGGAAGAAACAGGAGACAGAGTGGAAAAAGAGAAGAGAGAGAGATAGACGCAAAGAGAGATAGTCAGTGAGGGACAGACAGATAGACCCGGAAGGGAGACATAGATACTGAGACAGAGAGAGACAGACAGATTCGGGGAGATAGTGGGGTTAGAGAGTTCAGCAGGACGCACAGCTGAAACGATCGCAGTGTCATTGAGAGCAAGGGTCATTGCCGCTGAGGGATTGGCCTCCAATAGTTCGTGCAAGGCCACGAGCCGGAAACTAACAGCAGACTTCATTCACTTTGGATTGAAGCCCTCCGCTCACAGACAGAACCGAAAGGGAGATGGAGGAAGATAATCAGGTGAGTGAAGGTCTGCGTCCAAGTCAGTGGTGTGGGTGTGGGGGGGGGGGTGGGTGAGGGTGGGAGCCTGTGGTTGGGGGTGCGGAGAGGGGGAGGGAGGGTGAGATGAAGGGAAGGGAGAAAGAGGGAGGAGGAGGGAGGAAGGAAGAAGAGGAAAATGAGGAGGAGATGGAAGGAAGCGAGCGAGGGGAGGGAGAAGAGAAGGGGAGGGCCGGAGAGGGAGGGATAGAGGGAAAGAGAGAGGGAGGGTAGAAAAACAAAGACGGAGAGAGAGTGTGTGAGAGAGAGGGAAGGAGAGTGGGGGGGGGGGGGGCAGAGAGGGAGAGGGAGGAATGGAGAGCGAGATCTGAAGGAGAATATGAGCGGACGGGTGATTTGAGAAAGATGGAACTGAGGGGATGATGGGAACAGAAAGGGTGGAGGGAAGGTCGGGTCTGATTTCATGCTCCTTGTCCACTCCAGACTACTGACGGTGCTCCACGTACAGGATAGAGAAAAAGTCAGGGAAAAGCACATGCTGTTGCTTAAAGGTCAGTTAAAGGAGAACTGAGGAAAAGGAGATGGCGAGAGAGAGAAGGGGGTGGGGTGGGCAGGGAAAGAGAGAAACAGGCGGGAAATTAAGAGAGAGGAAGTGGAGATAGAGAGGAAATGTGCAAGGTAGACGCGGAGAGGAAATGTGTGAGAGTGATGGAGAGAGAGAATGTATGAGAGTGATGGAGAGGGAAAGTGTGAGAGTGATGGAGTGACAGAATGTGAGAATGATGGAGATGGAGAGGGAAAGTGAGAATGATGGAGAGAGAATGTATGAGAGTGATGGAGAGGGAAAGTATGAGAGTGATGGAGAGAGGGAATGTGTGAGTGTGATGGAGAGACAGAATGTGTGAGAATGATGGAGAGAGGAATGTGTGAGAGTGATGGAGAGACAATGTCTGAGAGTGATGGAGGGGCAGAATGTGAGAATGACGGAGAAAGGGAACGCGTGCATGTTGGAGAGACAAAGGCCGCGATTCTCCGCTCCCCACGCCGTTGCGGAGAATTCCGCCCTTAGTCTCCCTTTGGGAGAATCGCGCCCAGACTATGTGAAAGTGACGGAGAACGGTAAGTGCGAGAGTGACGGAGAGAGGGTATGAGAGTGATGGAGAGAGGGAATGTGTGGCAGCACAGTGATGTAGTGGTTAGCACTGCTGCCTCAGAGCTGAGGACCTGGATTCGTTAACGGCCCCTGGTCACTGTCCATGAAGGGTTTGCACATTCTCCCCATGTTTGCGTGGGTCTCACCCACACAACCCAAAGATGTGCAGGGCGGGTGAAATGACCACACTAAATTGTCCCTCATTGGGAAAAAAAAGAATTGGGTACTCTAAATTTATTTTTTAAAAAGAGACAGAATGTGTGAGACTGATGGAGTGAGACAGAGAGAATCTGTGAGAGTGATGGAGAGAGGGAATGTGTAAATTCAATTGACAAAGGGATTTTGAGATGCTCAGAACTGGGATAAATACCTGCTTCCTTGGCTAATGGATAAAGATTTATCTGATGCGGCAACTCAGCAATTTATTATCTGGATCAGTGTCATATCAATCAGTGTGTTGTCTAGTTTACATGTGTGTGTGTATATGTACGTGTGTGCGCGCATGTGAGACTGCATGTGAGTGTGTGTGAGTGCATGTGTGAATATATGAGTGTGTGTGCACGTGTGAGTGTGTAAAAGTGAGTGTGTCGACGTGTAAATGTGAATGAGATTGTGTGTGTAATTGAGTAGTACCCCGAGTGGCCGGGGACATGACGGAAACAGGGTGCGGGTTGCTGGAGGGGGGGGAGCATGAATGGGAAGGGAGGCCTGAAAGAAGGCCCATCAGGGGAGCCCCTGTGTCAACCCCACACCTCTCAGTGCCTCCGCAAAACTTGCTCTCCCCCTCCAAAAACATTACGAAGTGTGGGTGGATTGTGATCTGTATCGCAGCAATCTAATCAGCGGAAATCGTATTACGTTTTCAGCCAAAGGTGATGTGAGTGTGTAACTGTGTCTGTAAATGTGTGTGTGTAAATGTAAGTCAATTCTGTGTGTGTAATTGAGTGTGTAGCTGAGAGATAATCTATGTATGCAAACAAGTGTGTAACTGAGTATGTAACAGTAAGAAAGATTCGGTGTGTATACACACCAGTGTAAATGGCTGTAAATGTAAGCGAAATTGTGTGTAAATGTATGCATGCAGATATGAGTCAGATTTTGTGTGTGCATGAAATTCTGTGTGTGTTTGATTGTGTGTGAGAGAGCGTCTGTATGTGTGTGTTTGTGCGTGTATATGCAGGTGAGTGAGTGAACAAGACTAAATAAATGAATGAAACTTTGCTTTGTTAATACACAGGATGTAGGTGTTGCTGGGCCAGGCCCAGCATTTATTACCCATTTCTAAGTTCATAATAATCTTTATTAGTGTCACAAGTAGGCTTACACGAGCACTGCAATTAAGTTACCGTGAAAATCCCCTAGTCACCCACATTCCAGCACCTGTTCAGGTACACAGAGGGAGAATTCAAAATGTCCAATTCACCTGACAGCACGTCTTTCGGGACTTGTGGGAGGAAACCGGAGCGTCCTGAGGAATCCCACGCAGACACGGGGAGAACATTGGGACACTGGCGTTGTGAAGCAGCAATGCTAACCACTGTGGTACCATGCCACCCAGCAAATATTTTGAACAAATAGATTCTGTGGAAATCGAACCCGCGGCACCACTATACCACCATCGCTCACTTCACCCTTTAGAAGTTTGGAATAGACCCTTTGGACTTGACTCTTCAGAAGGTGGTGGGTGAGCCACCATCTTGAATTGAACATGCTGCAGTCTGTGGGGTGTCGGTACTCGCACCATGCTGTTAGAGAGCGAGTTGCAGGTTTCTGACCCAGCGACAATCTGATATATTTCCAAGTCAGGATGGTGAGCGACTTGGAGAGGAACTTGCCGGTGGTGGGGTTGCCCAACTGTCAGGGTTAAAATCTACCCAGCTCCCCAACTTCAGTTTTGCTCTCCATCTCTGACTCTATTTGTCTCTCTGTATTTCTCTCTCCCTTTGTCTCTCTCTCTGTCTGTCTCTCTCCCTGTCTGTCTCTCTCTCTCTCTCAATTCGATCACTCTCTATTTTTCTGTCTCTCTCCCTCTCTCTGTCTGTCCTTGTCTCTCTCCCTGTTTCTGTCTGTCTCTCTCTCTGTCTCTGCCTGTCCCTCATTGACTTTCTTTCAATGTATCTCTCTGTGCGTCTGTCTCTCTGTTTCCGTCTATGTCTCTGCCTGTCTCTCCCTCTCTCTGTTTCTCTCTCCATCTCTGTTTCTCTCTGCTCTGCCTGTCTCTCTATCTCTCTCGCTTGTTTTCCTCTCTGCTGTTCAGTGGAACATGTTGAGAACAAGTTGGATGTTGTAAAGCCAGCTGGGATGGTGCTGAGTGTGAGACACTGAGTGAATTTGAGGTGTGTAATCCTATTATATGTTGATCTGCGAGTAATCTGGATTCCAGCTCACGTGGACACCTGGTCTGAGTCACACACCTCTCCATGCAAATCAGCAGCCCTGCCAACCTGCTTCCCCTGCCACACACAGACACACAACGCCTACTATTTGCACAGCAACTTTTAACCGAGCAAAATGCCTGTAGGATCCTTCACAGGAGCATAAACCAGACAGACATTCAGCACCGAGCCCCCCAAGGAGTTCATAGCGGAGGGCGACCGAAAACCCCTTCGATGGAGATGAAAGCGAGAGGTGGAGAGGTTTAGGGAGGTAATTCAGGAGATTAGGGCCCCCCCACTCAACCCAGGCAGGTGAAGGCCCGCCTGCCAACAATGAAACGATGGGAACGAGTGGATTGAAGATGGCCCTCGACTGGTTGGCTTCCTAACCCCAATGTTTGGGTTTTAATGGCCAAGGCGGCACGCCGTTGGCCGGCGGATTGCCTGGCAACATGGCCAGTGATCAATATTCATGTAAAGTAGAAAGGCTGGCACAATGGTTAGCATTGCTGCCTCATGGCACCAGGGAACCGGGTTCGATTCGAGCCTTGGGTGACTGACTGTGGAGTTTGCACCTTCTCCCTGTGCCTGTGTGGATTTCTTCCGGGTGCTCCGCTTTCCTCCAGTGTTGCTAGTTTCGGTGATATGCGCAGATCTCTTTGCCTGACAATACTCCGAAGGGTTCTGCCATTTACTGCATAATTCCCACCTGTATTAGACCTTCCAAAATGCATTACCTCACAATTGTCCGGATTAAACTCCATCTGCCATTTCTCCGCCCAAGTCTCCAATCTATATCCTGCTGTATCCACTATCCGCAACTCTGCCAATCTTTGTGTTGTCTGCAAACCAGTTACATTTTCCTCCAAATCATTTATGTATACGATGAACAAAGGTCCCAACTCTGATCCCTGTGGAACACCACTAGTCACAGCAAGAAAGTGGTGAACCTTTGGAATTTTTTGCCCCAGGAAGCTGTGGAGGCCGAGACCTTGAACATTTGCTAGGCCGAGATCGGTAGGTTTTTAATCAGTTCGGAAATTAAAGTGTTACTGAGCTGAGGCAAGAAAGTGGACTTAATGAGTGTGAGATCAGCCACGATCTTATCAAAAGGCAGAGCAGGCTCAGGGCCAAATGGCCTCACCCTCTTCCTATTTCTTATGGTCCTGAACCCTCCAACCCTACCCTCCTTGCCAGCCCTAATCCTGGTCAAACACCAGGTTCATGTGTCTCCAAACCCCAGGCCCCTGGCAGCATTGATCCCCATCTGCACTGCTCCCTGGCATTAGAAAAGAGAGCTGCCATGTGTTGGATTGGCATGCCCTGTTGCTCTGGTCCTATTGTCGCCTTGATCAGCTGGCAGCCTTTCCACCCCCTTCACCAAAGCTGGTCTTGTGTCTGGTTTCCTGGTCTGACCGGTTTTTCAGTTTCAGCTGGTTCCTGCAGCCTTGTCGGTGAGCTCAGAATTCCACCGGCATCTCCCACATGCCACACAATAATTGATGCACGATCAATAACTCCCGAAGCGAGGACAATTGAAGGCTTTATTAAACTAGATGTTTCCCCCAGCAACGCAGGTACAGAATGCAGCAGCTAGGGAAACACAGACTCTTGTACTCCGCCTTACTGGGCGGAACCAGCAGGCAGGCTTCACCAATGATCTTACAGTATCAGGTACCTCCAACACCAATGATCTTACAGCATCAGGTACCTCCAACGTAGGTACCGTAATACCCCTAATACCGACTACCACAATAATCCCTCCTCCAATACCCAATATCCACTCCAGTCTCCACACTTAACCAGATCTTTTTGCCTTTCCTATGCCCTTCATGCATCAATTTGATCCTCTCTCAATTCAACTGTTACCCTGAAATCCATCCAATATATCTCCACACTGTCTCTGTGTTCTCTCTCTCTGGGCGGGATCCTCTCAGCCTGGGGCCACCCGGAGAATCCCCGCGACCGGCACAAAGCGCGCCACGCCGTCCCAACACCAGCACGCCATTCTCCGCAGAGCGGAGAATTGGCGCCGGCGTGGTTGGCGCGGCACTGGTTGGGGGCTGCACTACGCGGCAGGCCCGCCGATTCTCAGCCCGGGATGGGCCGAGCGGCCGTCATAAAAACGCCAAGGTCCCCATTCCGTCCACACCTGCTCTCAGCTGGCGGGAACTCGGCGTGGAAGGGTCGGGGGGAACGGCCTGTGGGGAGGGGGGGTCCAACCCCAGGGGGGCCTCCGATGTGGCCTGGCCTGCGATCGGGGCCCACCGATTGGCTGGTCGGCCTCTCTTGCTGGGGGCCTCCTTTCTTCCGCGCCGTCCCCTGTAGTCCTGCGCCATGTAGCGTTGGGACCGGCGAATTGAAGGAAGCCACTGCGCATGCTCGCGTTGGCACCGGTGCCACTGTACATGTGCGCGTTGGCGGCGATGCCACTGCGCATGCGCGGATCCCAGGGCGCCCAGTTCATGCCGGGATTCACAGCTGGAGCGACATGAACCGCTCCAGTGCCGTGCCAGCCATCTTTAGGGGCCTGAATTGGATTGTTGCTTTCTCCCTCTCGCTCTGTCTCTCTGTGTCTCTTATCTATGTCTGTCTCTCTGTCACTCTCTCTATCTCTCTCTCTCAGTGTCTCTCCCTCTCTGTGATTTTCTCTCTGTGACTCTCTCTCTCTGTCTCTCTCTCTGTGTCTCTCTCTCTCTGTCTCTCTCTCTCTGTTGCTCTCTCTCTCTGTCACTATCTCTCTCTCTCTCCCTTGTTACTACTGACATCCTAATAATCCAAAAAAAAAACCATGTCCAACACTTGCATCTATCTCGATCTTTAAAGGATGATTTCACGGCCAATCAGTTCCTTTTGAAGGGTAGTAACTGGTGTAATGTAGGAAACACAAAAGCCGATTCTAGCAACAAAGATTCGACAACCTGCAGCCTAACGGACTGTCCCACGGTGCTTCACACGAGGATGATAAAATAAAGTATGACACAAAGACGTCTAAGGAGAGAGTAGATAAGGTGACCAAACGCGTAGGGGAAAGAGGGGGAGGGTGATGTACTGAGGCAGAGAGGTGCAGTGAGGGTAACGCCCAGCTTGGGGCTCAGGCAGCTAAACCAGGTTGGCACAATTGTCAGAGAGAAAGTCTTGGGAAGCGATAATCAGAGGATTGCAGAGCTGGAGGAGCTTACAGGGGTTGGGGGTCAGAGGCCACAGAGGGATATGGGAGAACTTGGATGAGGATTTTAAAACCAAATCATAGCGTGACCGGCAAAGCCAATCGTAAGGTCGAGCGAGTGGAGGGAGGGCGATGGCTGCACCCAGGACTGGGTGATGCCAGCTTGGATACAGGGTGGGGCAATGGCTGCACACAGGACTGGCTGATGCCAGCTTGGACATGGGGCAGGGGCAATGGGTGCACTGGGTGCTACCAGCTTGCACATGGGGCAGGGGCAATGGGTGCACCTGGCACTGGGTGCTGCCAGCTTGGACATGGGGCGGGGCCAATGGGTGCACCCAGGACTGGGTGCTGCCAGGTCAGACACAGGGCGGAGGCAATGGGTGCGCTCAGGACTGGGTGCTGCCAGCTCAGATACAGGGCTGGGGGCCGTTTGAGCTGAGGTTTACAGAGGGTAGAATGTGGGACAGCAGAGAGCGTTGAAGGGGTTGGGTTTGGAGGTCACAAAGCTCAGGATCAACCTGGGATCTTGTGACTTAGAGAGGCGAGTGCTTTCAGTAATGAGGATGATGTGAACGTGCCGCTCACCTTGCCCACCTCGTCTGTGACTTGGACCCGAACCTTCAGTTTTTACATTCCTCTTTTTATTCTCGCCATCCTTTTTCGATCCCTCGCTCCTGTTGCCAGATCACTGTCCCTTCCCCCTTTCTGGCACAGCCTCTTCACAAATCCTGCCCCCTTGCAACCCTTTCAGCTTCCCTGTGTTAACCCTCCACCTCAAGCTCCTCGCTCATCCTGTGTAGCATCACCCCGCGAGGCATTCACCCCCCCAGAATCCCCCTACCCTGCTCTCTCCCCCTAATCTTTCCCTCCCCTCATCCCTCTGCCGTCCCATTCCACTGGGCACAACCACTACTCACCCTCTGCTGGTGGATTCGCTCTCATTATCCTTGCTCCCCCCACCTTCCTCCAGAGCGTACCAGCATCCCACAGGGCAAACTGTCCCTAATACCCCCTTCTGTGGGCAGCTGGAGGAGGTTACAGAGATAGAGAGTGGTGTCGGATGAAGGAGGTTACAGAGATAGGGAGGTTTGTAGGGGCTGGAGGAGGTTACAGAGATAGGGAGTGGTGTCGGACGGAGGAGGTTACAGAGATAGGGAGGTTTGTAGGGGCTGGAGGAGGTTACAGAGATAGGGAGGGGTGTTAGCCAGGAGGAAGATACAGAGATAGGGAGGTTTGTAGGGGCTGGAGGAGGTTACAGAGATAGGGAGGGGTGTTGACCAGGAGGAAGATACAGAGATAGGGAGGGGTGTTGGCCAGGAGGACGATACAGAGATAGGGAGGGCTGTCGAGGCTGGAGGAGGTTACAGAGATTTAAATATTTTAAAGATATTTTTTAAATTTAGAGGACCCAAATCTTTTATTTTCCAAGTAAGGGGTAATGTAGTGTGGCTAATCCATCTACCCTGCACATCTTTGGGTTGTGGGGGTGAGGCCCACGCAGACACGGGGATAATGTGCAAACTCCACACAGACAATGACCTGGGGCCGGGATTGAACCTGTGTCCTCAGAGCTTTGAGGAAGCAGTGCAAATACTCTGCCACCGTGCCGCCCAGGAAAGTGGACTTAATGAGTGTGAGATGAGCCACGATCTTATCAAAAGGCAGAGCAGGCTCAGGGCCAAATGGCCTCACCCTCTTCCTATTTCTTATGGTCCTGAACCCTCCAACCCTACCCTCCTTGCCAGCCCTAATCCTGGTCAAACACCAGGTTCATGTGCCTCCAAACCCCAGGCCCCTGGCAGCATTGATCCCCATCTGCACTGCTCCCTGGCATTAGGAAAGAGAGCTGCCATGTGTTGGATTGGCATGCCCTGTTGCTCTGGTCCTATTGTCGCCTTGATCAGCTGGCAGCCTTTCCACCCCCTTCGCCAAAGCCGGTCTTGTGACTGGTTTCCTGGTCTGACCGGTTTTTCAGTTTCAGCTGGTTCCTGCAGCCTTGTCGGTGAGCTCAGAATTCCACCGGCATCTCCCGCATGCCACACAAATCTCCGTTCCCACAGATAGACCCCCATAATCCCTCCTCCAATACCCAATATCCACTCCAGGCTTCCCACTTAACCAGTTCTTTTTGCCTTTCTTATGCCCTTCATGTATCAATTTGATCCTCTCTCAATTCAACTGTAACCCTGGAATCCATCCAATATATCTCCACACTGTCTCTCTCTTTGTCGCTGTTGCTTTCTCTCTTGCTCTGTCTCTCTCTCTGTCTCTTTCTCTCTCTGCCACTCTCTGGCATTTTCTGGCAGTTCTGCAGGTTAGAGCGAAACAGCTGGTCTCACTGTAATATGTATTCCCGAGATCTAACCAATGCATGGGATCTAACCCCATCGCCTCGGAGACCTCGGGTGAGCGGCATTGAGTGCTGGTACCCACACACCAGATGGAACAACACTCGTGGTGTGCTTGCCCTCTGGGCAGGGTGGCCTCCTGGCACTGCCAGCCGAGCACTGCCCAAGTAGTACTGCCAGCTGGCAGGGGCACTGCTAGGCAGGTCCTGTTTAGATGCCAGGCCTGGCATTTTTGCACCACGGGGATCTGGCCTGGGAGTGTCCTGTGCAGGTCCGGGGTGGCCGAAGACCCCCTTATAGGTGAGTTGGTGCTGGTGGATAGGGGGGTTCAGGGGTCGCGTTGGGTGATTAAGAGGTAGACACCATTAGAAAATGGCATGGATCTTTTCCTGCACTGAGTTCTTAGTGTAGGAAATGGCACTAAGTGCGGCCTTGACCGTGCATTCGACACTGAGGCTCCCAATCTACCTGAATGGCCATTCGATAGTGAGGTGTTTCTCAGTGCTAATTCGGTTAGATTGAGCCCCATTTCTTTCTCAGAGACACTGCCAGACCTGCTGAGTTTGTCCACAACAATCTGTTCTTACATCTGAATCCTAGTTATGTGTGTGTGTGAGAGACCTGAGACCCCCCTCCTTGGGGTCTGTGAGGGGTGAGAACAACCTGCTGTGATGCCCAGTGCTCTCGATTAACCTTTTACTTTTCCTCCGCAGTCCCGGTTAACTGTTCGCCTCGTCTACGCCGTGTTCGTGGCTGTGATTGGTTCCCTTCAGTTCGGCTACAACATTGGAGTCATCAATGCCCCAGACAAGGTACAGAGTCAATCATCCCGGATTCCTGCTCCTGATCCCTGTCCAATAACCCCTGGGTTAGGAAGGGGTGAATCAGCCCGGGTTCCTGCTCCTGGTCCCTGTCCAGTGATGCTGGGTTAGGGAGGGGGTGAATCATCCCGGGTTCCTGCTCCTGATCCCTGTCCAGTGATCCCTGGGTTAGGGAGGGGGTGAATCAGCCCGGGTTCCTGCTCCTGATCCCTGTCCAGTGACCCCTGGGTTAGGGAGGGGGTGAATCAGCCTGGGTTCCTGCTCCTGTTCCCTGTCCAATGACCCTGGGTTAGGGAGGGGGTGAATCAGCCCGGGTTCCTGCTCCTGATCCCTGTCCAGTGATGCTGGGTTAGGGAGGGGGTGAATCAGCCCGGGTTCCTGCTCCTGATCCCTGTCCAGTGACCCCTGGGTTAGGGAGGGGGTGAATCAGCCCGGGTTCCTGCTCCTGTTCCCTGTCCAATGACCCTGGGTTAGGGAGGGGGTGAATCAGCCCGGGTTCCTGCTCCTGATCCCTGTCCAGTGATGCTGGGTTAGGGAGGGGGTGAATCAGCCCGGGTTCCTGCTCCTGATCCCTGTCCAGTGATCCCTGGGTTAGGGAGGGGGTGAATCATCCCGGGTTCCTGCTCCTGATCCCTGTCCAGTGATCCCTGGGTTAGGGAGGGGGTGAATCAGCCCGGGTTCCTGCTCCTGATCCCTGTCCAGTGTCCCCTGGGTTAGGGAGGGGGTGAATCAGCCCGGGTTCCTGCTCCTGTTCCCTGTCCAATGACCCTGGGTTAGGGAGGGGGTGAATCAGCCCGGGTTCCTGCTCCTGATCCCTGTCCAGTGATGCTGGGTTAGGGAGGGGGTGAATCAGCCCGGGTTCCTTCTCCTGATCCCTGTCCAGTGATCCCTGGGTTAGGGAGGGGGTGAATCAGCCCAGGTTCCTGCTCCTGATCCCTGTCCAGTGATCCCTGGGTTAGGGAGGGGGTGAATCAGCCCGGGTTCCTGCTCCTGTTCCCTGTCCAATGACCCTGGGTTAGGGAGGGGGTGAATCAGCCCGGGTTCCTGCTCCTGATCCTGTTTAGGGGCCTGTTTCGCACAGTGGGCTAAACAGCTGGCTTGTAATGCAGAACAAGACCAGCAGCACTGGTTCAATTCCCGTACTGGGCTCCCCGAACAGGCACCAGAAGGTAGCGACTAGGGGCTTTTCACAGTAACTTCATTAAAGCCTACTTGTGACAATAAGCGATTATTATTATTATATTATTATCCCTATCCAGTGGCCTCTGGGTTAGGGAGGGGGGGGGGGGTGGGGGGCGTGAATCAGCCCAGGTTCCTGCTCCTGATCCCCGTCCAGTGATCCCTGGGTTAGGGAGGGGGTGAATCAGCACAGGTTCCTACTCCCTGTCCAGTGACCCTGGGCTAGGGAGGGGTGAATCAGCCCAGGTTTCTGCTCCTGATCCCTGTCCAGTGACCCCTGGGTTAGGGAGGGAGGTAAATCAGCCCGGGTTCCTGCTCCTGATCCCTGTCCAGTGACCCTGGGTCAGGGAGGGGGTGAATCAGCCCGGGTTCCTGCTCCTGATCCCTGTCCAGTGACCCTGGGTCAGGGAGGGGGTGAATCAGCTCAGGTTCCTGCTCCTGATCCCTGCCCAGTTTGAGTTTTAATGTTGAATGCTGCAGCAGACATTAGCCCTGCATTGACAAAATCTCATTGTCTTTTTACTGGTATGTGTGTCAGAGTGAGGCTGCAGAATGTAATTTGAGCAGCCTGCGTTTGACTCGCTCTCTGACTCCTTCATTCTCTCTTGTGTCCGCGCCTCCTTCTCTTCCTATCTCTGTCTCTCTTTCCCCCTCTCTCGGTCCCTTTCTCTATCCTGTCCTCTCAATCACTCTTCTGTGTCCTCTCTCTCTCTCTCTTCTCCCCCCCCCCCCCCCCCCCCTCTCTCTCTCTGCTCTCTCTCTCCCCCCCCCCCCCCTCTCTCTCTGTCCTCTCTCTCGGTGCTGCAATGACATCTGTCTCGCTCTTTCGTTCTCACTTCCTCTTGCGTTCCCTGAGTCTGCGTCAGATCTGAGACGATGACTCAGGCACACACCCACACCACACACCCCCTGCAACAGCCAATAAGGCAGGATAAATGAGAGACGTCAGTCGGACCATTCCCCTGGGGGGAATCACCGCGCGGCCTGACAGAGTGAATTAAACCCAGCACCAGAACCAGCAGGGACAAGGGGAGGGGACAGAGAGACCCCGGGGACCGAGTTTAAACATCACAATCTGAGTGAGCTCTCTTCAGGAAAGATCAACCTCGAACCCAGTTCAATTAAACAGATCCCCCCCCCCCCCCACTCCCCCCACAGGGATTACCCCCCTCTCCCCCCATCAGAGAGATCCACCCCCCCCAGAGATTCACTCTCCCAATTGAGATCCGCCCCCCCCCCCCCCCCAATAAAGATTCACCCCCAAATTCTCTCTCAATGGGTGGGATTCTCTGGCCTCGTTGCGCTCTGCTCAAGCGTAACAAGGCCAGTGAGTAGCAGGGGAGGCCAAAAAGGAGAACCGCGGCAAGTGGCAACAGTTTGCGATGCAGCCGGCCCGCTCCTGTAGGTGAAATCGGAATCTCGCCGTAGCGAGGCGAGAAACCAATTATCACCACTTAAGCCCAATTTCCACACAATTAACAGGAGCGACCCCATAATCCAACAGCCTCCAGGTGTTCAGCAGCTTTCCCAGCAAGAGCTCACGCTGACGCTGATTAATACTCCTTTTGAAAAATGTAGACCTGACGGAAGGGCTTCTGTGGGGAGCCGATGAGGTGAGTGTGGTCAATGTATTCACCGTAATGCATGCATGATACCATAACCTGTGACCTATGATCTGGAAGTGGTGATATGAACTGCTCCCAGGTACTGTACTGTAACCCCGGTATGGCTCCTCCTCTTGCTCCGCCCACACCGGGGCCATATATAGGCCGGCCTCTTGTGGGCGGCATTCATCTGTACTACTGACTCTGGCTAGGCAAGTTCATGACTAAAAAAGCCTACTGTTCACTCGCTCTCTCTGCCTCGCTGTGAATTGAAAGTATATCAATTTATTAGTCATCGACAGCACTATGGAAGCCGCTCTAAAGCCAGACAGGCTCGAACTCGACGCCCGTGCGTCCGAAGCCAAGGAAATATGCAAACATTGGCTCCGATGCTTCGAGGCCTACCTCGACTCCTCCACAATGCCTCCCACAGAGACTCTCAAGCTGCGACTCCTCCACACCCAGGTGAGCCATCGAATCTCTGTAATGATCAGGAAAGCGGTCACGTACGAGACGGCGGTCGTAACTCTCAAGGCACACTTCGTGAGGACACGTGTGACTCATGGGGGCTGCCATCTTGGCCGCCGGCCCCGACAGACACGTGCAACCGATGGGGGCGGCCATCTTGGTCGCCATCTTCGCCCCAGCCCGACACGTGCGACTCATGGGGGCCGCCATTTTGTGACTCCACCGACCACACAGATTACCTGCAGCTGGGCGCAGTCACCCTCTCCCAGTCACAGATATTTTTCTCTAGGACCCTCCACACGTTAGAAATTCGACACCCCTTGGTCGAGAAGGAAGCACAAGCCATAGTGGAAGCCGTGCGGCACTGGAGGCACTCCTAGCCGGTAGGAGGTTCACCCTCGTCACCGACCAACGATCGGTAGCCTTCATGTTCGACAACGCACAACGGGGCAAAATAAAAAATGATAAAATCTTGAGGTGGAGGATCGAACTCTCCACCTACAACTACGATATCAAGTATCGTCCTGGGAAGCTCAACGAGCCCCAGATGCCCTGTCCCGTGGCACATGCGCCAGCGCGCAATATGACCGACTTCGGGCTATCCACAATAACCTCTGCCACCCGGGGGTCACCCGGCTTACCCACTTCATTAAGGCCTGCAAACTGCCCTTCTCCTCCGAGGAGGTCAAGGCCATGACCAGGGACTGCCAAGTCTGCGCGGACTGCAAACCGCACTTCTACCGGCCAGACAAGTCCCACCTGGTAAAGGCCTCCCAGCCCTTTGAGCGCCTAAGCATTGACTCCAAAGGGCCCCTCCCCTCCACCAACCGGAATATATACTTTCTCAGCGTCATCGATGAGTACTCCCGCTTCCCCTTCGCTGTCCCCTGCCCCGACATGACATCAGCCACCGTAATAAAGACACTGCACAGCCATCTTCACACTGTTCGGTTTCCCTGCCTACATCCACAGTGGCCGCGGCACATCGTTCATGAGCGATGAGCTGCGTCAGTACCTGCTCAACAAAGGCATTGCCTCGAGCAGGACTACGAGCTATAACCCACAGGGAAACGGGCAGGTGGAGAGGGAGAAGGACGACGGTATGGAAGGCCGTTCTTCTGGCCCTTAGGTCTAGAAGTCTCCCAACCCCCCGCTGGCAGGAGGTCCTCCCTGACGTCCTCCACTCCATCAGATCGCTCCTCTGCACAGCAACGAACGAGACCCCTCACGATCGTTTGTTTATCTTCCCCAGGAAGTCCATCTCCGGGGTCTCGCTTCCATCTTGGCTGAAAACTCTGAGACCAGTCCTTCCCCGGAGGCACATGAGGAGCCATAAGACCGACCCCCTGGTCGAGAGGATCCAGCTGCTCCATGCTAACCCCCAGTATGCTTACATCGCGCACCAGGATGGACGGTCAACAAGATACGGTTTCACTACGGACCTGGCGCCAGCTGGCTCCCCCGCCAACAACCCCCCCCCCGCCTACAATGGGGGGGGCAGGGCAGCCACGAACAAACCCCTCCCGCACCGCGGTGTGGGGGGGGGGGGGGGGGGGGGGGCTGGAAGGCATCTTCGAGGCATTAAGGGAGCACCAGCAGGATATAAAGGCGGAGGTAAAAACGGACATTCAGGCCACAATGAACAAAGCAGTGGCCAAGACTCTGGCCCAAAAACAGCTCGCCCTGAGCAGAGCAGAGGCTGGAAGCCCAAGCGGCTACCACCAAGGACATGGAGAAGGCCGCAACCGACCAGAGTGATCGGATCGTGGCACTGGAGAAAGAGGTGGCGACGTGGGTCGCGATGCAGGGCAGTCTGAGGGGTGAAGTGGAGGATCAAGAGAACCGCTCAAGGAGGCAAAACCTGCGGATTGTGGGCCTCCCGGAGGGAATCGAAGGCAGTGACCACATGGTATATGTGGCCCAGATACTGGGCAACCTGGTGGGAAGGGAACTTTTCCCCAACCCACCAGAAATAGACAGGGCACACCAATCACTGTACCCGAAACCCAAAGCTGGGGAACAACAGAGGCCAGTAACAGCCAAACTGCACTGGTACCAGGACCGAGAAAGAATCCTGCGCTGGGTCAGGCAGGCCAAGAACTGTAGCTGGGAAGGACATAGCATTGTGATATATCAGGACATTGGAGCTGACTTGGCCAGGAGACGGGAGGATTTTAACAGTGCAAAAGCAACCCGGTACAAGAACGGCGTACGCTTTGGTATGCTGTACCCAGCGAAGCTCTGGGTCATATACCATGGCAAGGAACACTTCTTCACAGCCCCAGCCAAGGCAGACAAGTTTGTCGTGGAGTGTGGATGGAACAACAACAACAGGGGACATGATAAGGGGCCCCTGGCAAGGAATCACAGCAGGACGACAAGCCAATGCGGGGGTGGGGAGGGAGGGAGGTAGCACCTCTCCCCTAACCCCAAACACATCCTGAGCGAAAAGCAGCAAGCCACCGCCTGAGAGACCGCTTCGGGCGGGGGATCGTGACCTTGTTCAAGGGAATGAGTGCGGTGGAGAAGGGAAAGTGGAGTGGCAAGCAAGAGGAGTGCAGGGCAGGAACTCCAGAGAGCGAACGAGGGAGAAACGAGACAGTAACTCCCGAGAGAGGGGTCTCCACTAGCGAGAAAGCTAACGCCGGAAGCATGCAACAGAGAAAGGCTGCGGCATACCCCCGACAGGGAGGACAGCGCTAGGGAGTTGGGGGGGTGGGGGGGGGATCACACAGCGGGGATGGGGGAACAAAGGGGGAAAAGAGCTGGGCGAAGGGAGACAAAGGGGGGAGCATGGGAAAGGGAGGATGAGGTGAGGACTGGGAAGAAGGGGGGACATAGGAAGTGGGGTAAAAATAGGACCAGAGTGAGAACGGCAATATGCTACAAAGGGCAGCTACCAGGGGCCTGGAGCAAGGAAGCACTGCAAGCAACCACCTAGTAAGGTCTCTGGGTGAAGGGAGACTCCAGAATACAGGGGCCTACCCACATGGCGGACGCACTGGTGGCGGCCATGTTGGGCACCCCTTGGCATTGCTGCCTCACGGCGCCGAGGTCCCAGGTTCAAACCCGGCTCTGGGTCACTGTCCGTGTGGAGTTTGCACATTCTCCCCGTGTTTGCGTGGGTTTCACCCCCACAACCCAAAGATGTGCAGGATAGATGGATTGGCCACGCTAAATTACCCCTTAATTGGAAGAAATTAAGTGGGTACTCTAAATTTATGACAAAGAAAAAAAAATGTCAGCCACCCCTTGGACAAAGGGACACCCCGGAGTGCAGGGGCAGATCCACATGGCGGACGCACAGTTGAGGCCATGCTGGGTGCCCCCGGGACACCCTGGAGTGCAGGGACCTGACTAAATGGTGAGAGCAGTGACAGCGTCCATCTTGGACGGCCCTCTAACAAAGGAAACCCCGGAGTGCAGGGGCGTGTCCACCGGGTAAGTATGGTTAATCCCATAGGAGCGGGGAGACAAAACCCCCACCAGGGTAGTTACCTGGAACGTAAGGGGACTCAATGGCTCAGTGAAAAGATCCAGAGTCTTCACCCACCTAAGAAACATGAAAGCCGACATAGCCTTCCTCAAAGAGAGATATGCCTGAGAGAGGAGGACCGACTGCGGGTAAGGAAGGGCTGGGTGGGACAGACCTACCATTCCTGTTACACGACGAGGGCCAGGGGGGTGGAAATACTGATCACTAACAGGATAATGTTTAAGGCGACGCAGGCGGTTACAGACCCAAGGGACAGTACGTCATGGGCCCTAGCTGGGGCACCGGTAGTACTCGTCAACGTGTGCGCTCCCAACTGGGTCGACACGAAACTCATTAAAAAGACCACGACGGAAATCCCCGACATAACGAATTACTGACTGATCATTGGAACTTTAACTGTGTACAGGACCCATGGACAGACAGGTCAAACCCCAAAACAAGGAAGACCTCGAACATGGCGAAGGAACTCAGTTGTATTATGGAGCAGATCAGGGCAGTGGGCCCTTGGAGGTTCACCCACCCAGGGGAGAAAGAGTTCTCCTTCTCCCCAGTGCACAACATATACTCTCGGATCGACTTCTTTGTAGTGGGGAAATCGGTGCTTCCAGGGCTGGTCAAAGCGGAATACACCACAATCGTAATCTCCGACCACGCTCCACATTATCTGGGTGTGAGGTTGGAGCTGGGCGGGGCCAACGCCCCACATGGAGGTTGGACACTGCCCTACTGGCTGACATGGCTTTCAGTGAGAGGGTATCACAGGCCATAGATGAGTGTACAAAAAACAATCAAAACAGGGAGGTCTCACCCTCCACGTTCTGGAAGGCGCTAAAGGCCGTGATTAGAGGGGGAAGTTATCACCTTCAAAGCGTGAAGAGACAGGGAGGAAAGGATGGCTAGGCAGTAGCTGGTCGATTCCATACTGGAGGTAGACCGTAAATACTCCGAGGCCCCGACCGTAGAGCTCATGGGGGAAAGGCAAAAGCGACAACTAGACTTTGACCTGCTCTGCACGAGGAAAGGAGTGGACCAATTCCGCCAGGCACGGGGGACGCTATACGAACACGGAGACAAAGCCAGCCGCCTGCTGGCACACCAGCTGAGAAAGTAGGCAGCCACTAGAGAGATCGCACAAATTAGAGACAACAGAGGCACATTAGAAACAGACCCAGAAAAGTTAACAAAACCGTTGAGGCCTTTTACCGGGGGCTGTACACTATCAAGGGACTTGGGGATGAAACAGTTCCTTAACGGACTGAACATGCCAGCTGAGGGGGAGGACCGAAAACGGGAACTGGAAGCACCGCTAGAACTGGGAGAGATCATGGACAGCATTAACTCCATGCAGGCGGGGAAGGTGCCAGGACCAGATGGGTTCCCGGCGGCTTCGACAAAGAATTTGTGACAGCACTAGCCACGTACCTGCGGGAGATGTTCACAGACTCGCTGGCGAGGGCCTCACTGCCAAATACACTAGAGCAAGCCTCAATCTCACTAATATCTAAGAAAGACAGAGACGCCACAGAATGCGGGTCGTACAGACCCATCTCACTACTAAACATAGACGCCAAAATACTTGCCAAGATCTCAGTCAAAAGGCTGGAAAACTGCAGGTGGTTGCAGAGGATCAAATAGGCTTTGTCAAAGGTAGACAGCAAACATCAAACATCAGGCGCCTGCTGAGCGTGATCATAACCCCCCCAGGGGAGAGAACACCTGAGGTGATCGTCTCCCTGGACGCAGAAAAGGCCTTTGACATAGTCAAGTGGAAGTACCTCATAGAGATACTGGAGCGGTTTGGGCTCGGACAGGGTTCACCTGCCTGCTTCACTTCCTGGGTGAAGCTCCTGTTCAGCGCTCCCGTGGCGAGTGTACGGACAAACAATACCAGTTCCCAGTACTTCCAGCTACTCAGGGGCACCAAGCATCAATGCCCGTTGACCCCGCTGCTGTTCACCCTAGCGATCAAACCACTAACGATCGCTCTCAGAACAGCAAAAAACTGGAGGGGGATCCAAAGGGGAGGCAGAGAGCACACAGTTTTGTTCTATGCAGATGACGTGCTGCTCTACACCTTGGACCCACAAAGCAGCATGGAAGGAATCATCGCGCTCCTGAAAGAGTTTGGTGCCTTCTCGGGCTACAAGAGCAACATGAGCAAAAGCGAGATCTTCGCGGTGTACCCACAAGGGGAGGGGCAGCACTGGTCGGACTGCCGTTTAAACAAGCCCAACACAAATTGGGCTGTAAATCTGCACTGTAAATTCTATGTAAATTCAAATTCCACTACCTGGGGATCTAAATCGCTCATGACTGGGCGGGGTTTACAAGTGGAACCTGACCAGTCTGACAGAGGAAGTTAAAAAGAACCTGCAGAGATGGAACACACTCCCACTCTCTCTCGCGGGAAGAGTCCAGACGATCAAAATGAACGTACTGCCCAGGTACCTCCTGCCTAGATCCATCCCGATCTGTATCCCCAAGGCCTTTTTCAACTCATTGGATAAATTAATCATGGCGTCTGTATGGGGGAGGAGAATGCTAGGATCCCAAAGAAGGTCTTACAGAAAACAAAGTCCGGGGGCTGGGGGGGGGGGGGGGGGGGTGTCGAGCCCTCCCAAACCTACAGTACTACTGATCAGCGACAGCAGAAAGAGTAATGTGATGGATTAAGGAGCCAGAAGCGAGTGGGTGCGCGCGGAGGAGGCCTCCTGCAAGGGGACCTCACTCTGGGCCCTCACCACCATAGCACTCCCATCTCTGCCCAAAAAACCTCCAGCAGCCCAGTGGTGGTAGCCACCCTCCAGACCTGGAACCAACTACGGCCGCAATTCAGCCTGACCGAAATGTCAGACAAAGCCCCCATCTGCAACCACAGGTTCAAGCCAGCACTCACTGACGCCACCTTTAAAAGGTGGAGACAGGACGGGAGGGGGACACTGACGGTCAGGGACCTATACACCGACGGCAGGTTCACAACACTGGACGAACTGACTGAGAGATTCCAGCTAGCTAAGGGTAACAAACTCAGGTACCTGCAGCTTAAAACTTCCTATGGAAGGAGACAAGGACGTACCCGCGACCACCGCGACAGACGTTACTAGAAGAATTACTGGACAAAAACATTCTAGGCAGAGGAAACTGTAGCGACATGTACGAATGATTGATAGAGAGGGCCAACACTGTACTGGACGCGAAGAGGAGGAAATGGGAGGAAGACTTGGGGCTCGAAATAGGGTGGGGACTCTGGAGCGAAGCACTACAGAGTCAATTCCACCTCCATGTACGCAAAACTCAACCTAACGCAACTAAAGGTGGTACATAGAGCCCACTTAACAAGAACCCAAAAGAGTAGGTTCTTCCCAGAGGTGGAAGACAGATGTGAACGTTGCCAAGGAGGACCGGCCAACCACCCCCACATATTCTGGTCTTGCCCCAGATTTGCTGGGTACTGGACAGCCTGCTTCGAGGTAATGTCCAAAGTGGTGGTGTTGAGGGTGGAGCCATGCCCGAAAGTGGCAGTCTTCGGGGTTTCTGACCAGCCAGATCTATTCAAGGGGAGGAGGGCCAACGCCCTTTCCTTTGCCTCCCTGATCGCCCGCCATAGAATCCTGCTCGGCTGGTGGTCAGCAGCACCACCCAAAGCTGCAGACTGGCTGTCCGACCTATCAGAATCTCTTCAAATGGACAAAATCAAATTCATCATCTGGGGGTCGGAAGATGGCTTCCACAGAACATGGGAGCCATTCGCCCAACTGTTCTAGGACCTGTTTGTGGCCAACAAACAAACAAATAGATAATCAAGTAGCCAAGAGCCCGGGCAAAGTAGCCAAGCCATGAGAGAAGAGAGGGAAGGGAGGGAGGACTGGGGGATGCTGGGGTAGGGGGATACAGAGCAAGAGGGAGTAGCCAAACTCTGCTGAAAAGAAAGGGGAGTAGCAGAGGCAGAGAGTGAGGGGGGTGGAAATGGAGGGAGGGGGTGGGGTGCAGGGAAGGGGGAGGAGGGGTACAGGGAGGGAGGAAGGATGAGGGGAGGAGAACAACAGAGGGGAGCCAGAGGGGAAGAAAGAGGCGGCAACACAAACTGGGGATGGGGGGAGAGCACAGGAAACGACAATGACCACAACAGGGCAAAAGAGAGAAAGAAAGAACAGGAAGAAAGAACAACAGACGGCCGAAGCGGAGGCAAATGGACAAAAACAAAAAAGAAAACCCACCAGGAGATGCAAATGACATCAGGGGAGGGGGGAAGAAGGACCCCGCCCCGTAACGGCGTAACGTTTCTCGATACACTTCTCCTGTTTTTATTTTCCCACCCCTTGATTTTTTAGTTTGGAAGTGTTTTTGTTATTTCCTTTTGGTCTTTGTGTGTACATCTGTAAATGTACCGTGTATAAAACCCAATAAAAACATTCTTCAAAAAAAAAAGCACTTCCCACATGTCAAGTGGTGGGTGGGCCATGTAGCGTATGGGAGTCATTGCCCAGCATCCCAACCAGACCATGATGCCTGAACACTGTGGGAGGCGACACCACACACGCAACATCCATACACCCAAGGGGCGGGACACAGCTCCGGCGACATGCCCACGGCCGGAGGGTGGGTGAGCACCACCGGGAACGGGTGATGCCTGGAGAGTTGGCAAAGGGACCGGGGGTCAGCGCTCATTGCAGAAGGAAGTGACAGAGGCATCATAATGGTTGTGCGACAAGGTGTTTAATGTGCTGTACAATACCTCGCTCCTGTTGGTGCCGCCCCCCTCCACCCCCTAACTACCTCCCACCCCCTTTCCCGGTGCCCTCAGTGATCCTCAACATTCTTGGCCCTCATAGCTCTGCCAATAAGTCTTGATGTTTCCCCAGGGTGCACATCTGAGGTAGAAGCTGCCAGCAGCTGACCTCGTCCCGTGGCCTTTGATGCGTGGCGGGCGTCCTCTGGGGGTTCTGAGGCTGAGGGCCCCGGCTCACTTGTCGATGGCACACGCACAGCTGTCCGACCCTGTTGGGTGTGCTGACCCCAAGACGCGGCCTCATCAGAGGGGTGGAACACGGGGGAGCTGGTGGCCACTGTCACCACTCCATGGGACGGGTTTGGCTTGGCACCCAGTGCTCAGTCATCCCGATCGGTGCCCATAGGGCCCTGGCGTTAACCTTGGGATGGAGGAGCAACTGGTTTCGAGACCCGTCTGCCCTGCATCATCTGGCTCTGACAGCCCTGGCAGTTGCCTATGGTCTGTACCAAGGTGTTGATGCCCTCAGCGATGCTTCTCAGTGACTGGGCCATGCTCTGCAGTGCCTCAGCAATGCCCATCTGCGATTGGGACAGATTCTGCAGCGCCTCGACCATTCCCATTTGAGAGGAGGACATGTCCCGCAGAACCTCATGAAGGTCAGCCTGGTACTGGGTGACATCCCCTAGTGTTATGGGCCAGTGTTTAGAGAACCCCAAAGTATATCATGGAGTTCACCTGACCCACAGCTTTCAATACGTTGTGGTATGGGGAGCTCACGGCCCACTCTAAGGTGTGATACAGCAGAAATGGAAAAGTGTTTTTTAAAGCAAAACAATGTTTATTCTATGAACTCAAGTTAACCTTTTTAAAACATACAGTGAACATCTTAGCAACCATTAATTCAAATATAACCCCCAAAGACTACAACACTAAGTAATCCTTTAAGCTTTCCTTTTAACATCCATAAGACTTTAAAAAAAACAAAACCTTTAACAGAAGCACCTCAGGTTTAACTTCACTACTGAGAACAGTTACCACGTTGAAATCAGCAAATGAACATTAATAAACTTGCAGAGATTCATACACATCCTGCTGTGATTGCAACTTCTCCGAAACTAAAATGAAACCAAACCCACCCTGCAGCAAAAAGCCGACAGACAGCCCAGCTCCACCCACTCTCTGACATCACTGCAGTAATAAACACCCATTTCTTCAAGGTACCCTCACTACAGATATTTATATACACACCCATTTATAAACACTCATTTATAAACACCCATTTCTTAAAGGTACTCTCACATGACACCTCCCCCCAAGAAAAAAAATAAACCATCAACTTCAAGATAGTTTCATTTTTCACCTTTTCACTATCCTTTGAGAGATGCATACAGTAAATATACTTTTTCGTTTAAAAAAAAACAACACACGCAAACAGGTATAATAATATAGTCCATTTTTCTTTCTTCCTCCAACTGGAATCCTTCTCGATTGACAGTCTCTCTGAACAAGAAGGTCTCTGTACGATCTGTCCATTTCTCTACGCCTCGGCATTTCTCTTTAAAGTCAGTTACTTTAGTTCAATCTGATCACAGAGTCCCTTGTAATTCTCCAACACATGAGCATTGGTTATCACAGCTTTCAGGCAGCCAAATACCTGTTGAAAGTCCGCTGTCCACTGAAATTTTCGACGTTTCTTCAGCAAGTCCATCAGTGGAGCAACCACGCTACAAAAAATTTCACAAATGTTCGATCAAGTCCACTCATGCCAAGAAATTGCATTATTTCCCTTCGTCTTGAGGGTATCGGAAACTCCGCAATAACTGTTGGTTTCATATCCCGTGTGACTGTTTGACCCTGTCCGATTGTATTGCCAAGGAAAGTGACTTGTGCTTGTCCAAATTCACTTTTAGTGGGTTTATCACCAAACCCGCCTCCTGAAGTCGATCGAATAACTCCATCAGATGTTTTAAATGTTCTTTCCATGTATGGCTGAAAATTACCAGATCGTTGACGTATACCGCACAATTGGAACAACTTTGTTAGTTAACCGTTGAAATGTGGCTGGGGCGTTTTTCATGCCAAATAGCATAACCTTGAATTATAGAACATAGAACAGTACAGCACAGAACAGGCCCTTCGGCCCTCGATGTTGTGCCGAGCAATGATCACCCCACTGGTGATTGGTAGATACCATCTGGAGTCACTAAAGCTGAAATCTCCTTCGCCCTTGCGGATAAAGGTACCTGCCAGTAACCTTTAAGTATTTCATTTGGAAATAAAAGCTGATTGTCCCACTTTCTCAATGCAATCCTCCAAACGTGGGATAGAATAAGAGTCCGTTGTTGTAACTGCATTAACCTTTCTATAGTTCACACACAACCATTGGGTACCTTCCGATTCAGGTACCATCACTATGGGTGAGCTCCATTGGTACAACACACTTCAATTATGCAATTTTTAAGCATACTTTCAATCTCTTTGCTAACCTGTGCCAATTTTAAAGGGTTACGTCTGTATGGATGTTGTTTGATTGGAACAGCATTTCC
Source organism: Scyliorhinus canicula (assembly GCF_902713615.1). Classification (NCBI taxonomy): domain Eukaryota; kingdom Metazoa; phylum Chordata; class Chondrichthyes; order Carcharhiniformes; family Scyliorhinidae; genus Scyliorhinus; species Scyliorhinus canicula. The sequence goes on along the minus strand of NC_052161.1, from coordinate 92,552,336 downwards.
CACATCTACATCATGTATAGCCATTTTAGTACTTCCCAATTTATCTCCACAAACTTGCCCATGTGATATCTATAACTCTTTCAGGTCAGTTTGTTTTTCCTCTGGAAGATAACTCAACAATTTATCCTAAGTTTTAAGAACATCCTCGTTTTCCAATTTAATTTGAGGTATGTCAAATTCACAGTCATCTAGATTTGGTTTGTCACTTTGAGTTAAAATCATTTAAACCTCCTCCTTTTTCTCTCCTTCCCTTTAAAAGTACCTTTTAAGCATATTCACATGACACACTCAGTGAGTCTTCCTTCTATCTGGTGATTTTTCCACATAATTCACCTCACTTAATTTCCTTTCAATCTGATCAGGTTCACAAAACCTAGCTTTTAAAGGTTCACCTACTACTGGTAATAATACTAAAACTTTATCTCCACTGGCAAAACTACAAACTTTGGATTTCTTGTCCGCTACCCGTTTCATCACATTTTGTGCAACTTTTAAATGTTGTCTCGCCAATTCACCTGCTCTATTTAATCGTTCCCTAAAATTTGACACATAATCCAATAATGTAATTTCCGATTTCTCACTCACCAATTTTTCCTTAATCAATTTAAATGGTCCTCTTACCTCATGACCAAAAATTAGTTCAAAAGGACAGAATTTGGTTGACTCATTAGGTGCATCCCTAATTGCAAACAGTAAAAATAGAATTCCTTTATCCCAATCCTCTGGATAATCATGAAAATAAGCTCTCAACATTGTCTTTAATGTCTGATGCCACCTTTCTAACTCTCCCTGCAATTCTGGATGGTACGCAGTTGATTTAAATTGTTTTATTCCTAAGCTATCCATAACCTCTTTGAATAACCTTGAGGTAAAATTTGATCCCTGATCCGATTTTATTTCTGTTGGGAGTCCATGGGCGCGATTCTCCGCTGCCCACGACGGGTCGGAGAATAGCGGGAGGGCCTTCCCGTCATTTTTCCCAACCTCCCGCTATTCTCCCCCCCCCCCCCCCCCCCCCCCCACCAATCGTCAGGCCGGCGTCTCAAAGGGACGCACTCTTTCCCCTCCGCCGCCCTGCAAGATCAAGCCGCCACGTCTTGCGGGGCAGCGGAGGCGAAGACGGCAACCGTGCATGCGCGGGTTGGAGCCGGCCAACCTGCGCATGCGCGGCTGACGTCATTAGGCGTGCCGGCCACGTCATTCTCGGCGCGCCGGGCCTTGATGCCAACGACAAGGCCCGGCGGCCGAGATTTACTGCACGGCCCTCCTAGCCCCCCCGGGGGGGGGGGGGGGGGGGGGGGGGAGAATAGGGGGCCAGGTGCGGCCTCCGACGCCGTCGTGAACCTCTCCGGGTTTCACGACGGCGTCGGGCCTTGCGGAGAATTCCGCCCCTCCTTTCTATACCCTGCTGGCAATACTACTTGAACTCCTGCCCACTTTTCATCCAGCTGCATATGTAAAGGTCTCCATTTTCTCATCAAGACATCACTTTTAAGGTAATAACAATCAGGTATGCACTCAGATTCCTCTTCCGTATATGCTTTCTAATACATCTGTTTTATTTCTATATCTTTTTGTTGTAACTCCGCCAATTTTCCTGAACTAAAAATAACCGTCTCATCCTCCACCTGTTCTTGTTCTTTTTCAACCTTCTGATCAAAAATCATTTCTGATTCATCTTTGATTTCTCCTCTTGTCTTAACCTGTGACTTTGCGACCTTGTTACTGCACAATCCGGAAAAATACCAGGTATCCTTCAACATTTCAGTTGTCTGATTTTTCACTGATTTATCAATCACAGTAGGCATCACTCCCACCTGCTATCCAGCTATATCTCTCAATCTCTCAATTTCTCTCTCACAATCTCTCTCTCTCTCTCTTCCATCAGATTATCAAGAGTTTCTACAATGAGACCTACTTTTCCCGAACGGGTTTTTCAATCACAAATGATGCAATGACTCAGCTATGGTCGGTCTCAGTCTCCATCTTCAGTGTTGGTGGAATGATAGGGTCGTTCTCTGTCGGAATCTTCGTAAACCGCTTTGGAAGGTAAGTGAGTACCCACCCTCACCCACTCCCACACACTCACACCCACCCACACACCCCCAAACACCCACATCCAGCCTCTCCCACCCCTACACACCCCACCCACCCCCACATACTCACACTCACCCACCCCCACACACTCACACCCACCCTCACACCCCCACACACTCACATCCACCCTCACCCACACACTCACACCCACCCTCACAACCCCACACCCACCCTCACCCACCCCCACGCACTCACACCCACCCTCCCCATCCCTACACACCCCCACACACCCTCACCCACCCCCACACACTCACACCCACCCTCTCCCATCCCTACCCACCCCCACACACTCACACCCACCCTCTCCCATCCCTACCCACCCCCACACACCCTCATCCACCCCCACACACCCTCGCTTTTACTCACCTTCACTCAGTCACCCGAACCAACCGTCAACTAAACTCGCCCTCACCCGCCCACACCCACCATCACCCACCACTTCTCCTCCTCGCCCATACCTCACCCTCGCCCATACCTCACCCTCACCACAGCCTCGCCCATCCCTAACCACCGCCAGTCCCTCACCCTCGCTCATCCCACACCCTCGCCCATCCCTCACCCTTGCCTTTCCCTCACCCTCCCAGGCCCTCAACCTGACCCTCCCTCACTCTCACCTATCCCTCACCCACACCCACCCTCAGCCATCTCTCAACCTCACCTGTCCATTACCCTCACCTGTACCTCACCCTCGCTTGTCTCTCACTCTCGCTCGTCCCTAACCCTCACCAGTCCCTCACCCTCGATCATCCCACACTCCCGTCTGCCCCTCACCTGTTCCTAACCCTCACCAGTCCCTCATCCTCGATCATCCCACACTCCCGTCTGCCCCTCACCTGTTCCTAACCCTCACCAGTCCCTCATCCTCGATCATCCCACACCCTCGCCTGCCCCTCACCTGTTGCTCACCCAGACCCAACCCTCACCCTCGCCGGTCCCTCATTCTCGCCCGCTCCTCACCCTCGCCCATAACTCGCCGTAGCCCGTACCTGACTCTCGCCCACTCCTCACCCTTGCCCGTATCTCACGTTACTCGTCCTTAACCCTCGCCCGTCCCTCACCTCACCCGGCCCTAACCCTCGCCCGGTCCCTCACCTCGCCCGTCCATCACTGAATGTCTCTCCCTCTCTCTCAGGCGGAACTCCATGCTGATGGTCAATGTGCTGGCCTTCATTGGTGGAGCAATGATGGGATTCTCCAAGCTCCTCAAGTCCTTCGAGATGATCATCCTGGGCCGTATGATCATCGGGCTGTACTGTGGCCTGGCCACCGGCTTCGTACCCATGTACGTGGGCGAGATCTCCCCGACCAAACTGCGCGGAGCATTTGGAACCATGCACCAGTTGGGAGTGGTGATTGGGATCCTCATTGCTCAGGTAGGTCGCCAGATCAACAGAGGTGGGGGAGAGATCCTCACCATCTCCTCCCTCAACCAAACACAAATCCAACACTAACCCCGGGTCAGGGAGCCCATCCTAACTCCTATATATCTCTCTCCCTCTCTGTGAACTCTCTAACCCCTCACTCTAACTCATGCCTCTCTCTCAGACTGTGAACTCTCTAACCCCTCACTCTAACTGTCTCTCTCTCAGACTGTGAACTCTCTAACCCCTCACTCTAACTGTCTCTCTCTCAGACTGTGAACTCTCTAACCCCTCACTCTAACCGTCTCTGTCTCAGACTGTGGACTCTCTAACCCCTCACTCTAACCGTCTCTCTCTCAGACTGTGGACTCTCGAACCCCTCACTCTAACTGTCTCTCTCTCAGACTGTGAACTCTCTAACCCCTCACTCTAACCGTCTCTCTCTCAGACTGTGGACTCTCTAACCCCTCACTCTAACCATGTCTCTCTCAGACTGTGGACTCTCTAACCCCTCACTCTAACTCATGCCTCTCTCTCAGACTGTGGACTCTCTAACCCCTCACTCTAACTGTCTCTCTCTCAGACTGTGAACTCTCTAACCCCTCACTCTAACTGTCTCTCTCTCAGACTGTGAACTCTCTAACCCCTCACTCTAACCGTCTCTCTCTCAGACTGTGGACTCTCTAACCCCTCACTCTAACCATGTCTATCTCAGACTGTGGACTCTCTAACCCCTCACTCTAACTCATGCCTCTCTCTCAGACTGTGAACTCTCTAACCCCCCACTCTAACCGTCTCTCTCTCAGACTGTGGACTCTCTAACCCCTCACTCTAACCATGTCTCTCTCAGACTGTGAACTCTCTAATCCCTCACTCTAACCATGTCTCTCTCAGACTGTGAACTCTCTAACCCCTCACTCTAACCGTCTCTCTCTCAGACTGTGGACTCTCTAGCCCCTCTCTCTAACCATGTCTCTCTCAGACTGTGGACTCTCTAACCCCTCACTCTAACTGTCTCTCTCTCAGACTGTGGACTCTCTAACCCCTCACTCTAACCATGTCTCTCTCAGACTGTGGACTCTCTAACCCCTCACTCTAACTCATGCCTCTCTCTCAGACTGTGAACTCTCTAACCCCTCACTCTAACTCATGCCTCTCTCTCAGACTGTGGACTCTCTAACCCCTCACTCTAACCCAGGCCTCTCTCTCTCAGACTGTGAACTCTCTAACCCCCCACTCTAACCGTCTCTCTCTCAGACTGTGGACTCTCTAACCCCTCACTCTAACCCGGGCCTCTCTCTCTCAGACTGTTTATTCTCTAACCCCTCACTCTAACTCGTGTGTCTCTCTCTCTCTCAAACTGTCGACTCTCTTACCCCTGACTCAAAATTTTTGTCTCTCTCTCAGACTGTGGAGTCTCTAACTTCTCACTCCCAACTCGTGTCTTGCTCTCAGACTATGCAGTCTCTTACTCATTAATCTCACTCTAACCCTCTCTCCTTTAGATTTTCGGACTGGAGGCTCTCATGGGCACCGTTGATCTCTGGCCCCTCCTGTTGGGATTCACAGTTTTCCCGTCTCTGATCCAGTGCGGTCTCCTGCTCTGCTGCCCCAAGAGTCCCAGATTCCTCCTGATCAATAGAAATGAAGAGGAGGAGGCACGAGCAGGTGAGCAGGAGGGGAGCGGCAGAGAGGGGAGGGCAGGGAAGGAGAGAGAGGGACAACGAGACAATGAGCAGGAGAGGAGAGTCAGAGGGGAGGGCAGGAAAGGAGACGGAGGGAGGGAGAAAGAGAGTGTGCAGGAGGGGGAGAGGCAGAAAGGAGAGGGCAGAGAAGGAGAGGGAGGAAGGAAGAAAGAGAGTGCAGAACAGGAGAGGAAGGGAAGGAGAGGGAGGGAACGAGGAAGAAAGCGAGAGCGTGTGGGAGGGGAGAGAGAGCAAGAGAGAGAGGAAGAGGAGGGAAGCGATGTTGGGGTGAGAGGGAGAAGAGGGAGTGAGAGTTGAAAGAGGGAGTGGATGCAAGGGAGCGGAGGAGAGAGAGTGGAGGCGAGTGAGTGGGGGACGTGGGAATGGGGGAGAAGGAGTGGGAAGAGGGACTGGAGGGAGAGGGCGAGAGGGAAGAAGGAAAGAGGGAGAGGGTTTGGGGAATAGGGAGTGAGGCAAGAGGGAGTTGGGGGAGGGAATGGGGGGAGAAGGACAGGGGGCGAGGGAATGTGCGAGAGGGACAGGGCGCGAGGGAGTGGGAAGAGGGGAGTGAGGGAGAGATGAGTGGGAGAAAGGGTTCAAGGGAGAGAGTGAGGGACAGGGAGAGGGAGGGGGAGAGGGAGTGGGAAAGAGTGGGGAGGGAGTGAAGGAGAAGGAGTGAGGGGCGAGAGGGAGGAATGGGGAGAGGGAGAGTGGAGGGAGTGGGGAAGACAGAATGAGGGGAGATGGAGTGGGGAGGGAGTGAGGGAGAGGGAGTGGGGCAGAGGGATAGAGGGAGAGGGACGGGGAGAGGGAGTGGGGGAGAGAATGTGGGGGCAAGGAACAGAGGGAGTGGGGAGAGGGAATGGGGAGGGACAGTGGGGAAGGGGAGTGGGGGAGGGAGGTGGGAGAGGGAGTGAAGAGAGAGGGGGTGAGGGAGTCGGGGAGAGGGGGAAAGGGAGAGGGGGAGAAGGAATGAGGGGAGAGGGAGCGAGGTAGAGGGCGCGAGGGAGAGGGAGTGGCGAGAGGGGCAGAGGGAGTGTGGGAGCGTGAGTGGGGGAAGAAGGGCTTTCTCCATTATACACGCCCCGTGCTGTGAGATTTTGTCCTTCCCTGTTTTACCAACTCCCATCCCAGGTTCCGTCCCTGTTTAACTTGCACAGCCCCCTCCTCCCCCCCCATCAGGTTTGAGGACCATCCCTGTTTAACATCCTCCGGCCCGCGGATTTGAGTCCGTCCCTGTTTAATGTCCTCCATCCTGCGGGTTTGAGTCCATCCCTGTTTAACGCCCTCCGCCCCGCGGGTTTGAGTCCATCCCTTTTTAATGTCCTCCATCCTGCGGGTTTGAGTCCGTCCCTGTTTTAACGTCCTGCGCCCCGCCGGTTTGAGTCTGTCCCTGTTTAACATCCTACGCCCCGCGGGTTTGAGTCCATCCCTGTTTAATGTCCTCCATCCTGCGGGTTTGAGTCCGTCCCTGTTTTAACGTCCTGCGCCCCGCCGGTTTGAGTCTGTCCCTGTTTAACATCCTACGCCCCGCGGGTTTGAGTCCATCCTTGTTTAACATCCTCCGCCCCGCGAGTTTCAGTCTGTTCCTGTTTTACGTCCTCCGCCCCACGGTTTCAGTCCATCCCTGTTTAACGTCCTGCACCCCGCGGGTTTCAGTCCGTCCCTGTTTAACGTCCTCCAGCCCGCGAGTTTGAGATCCATCCCTGTTTAACAAACTTCACACCCTTGTGTTTGAAGTCCGCACCCGTTTAATTTCCCCATTGATGTACCATCAATTGGACGCGAGACACGATGAAGATCCAAACTGTGGCTTTTGTCAGCTAGTTGTTAGCCCGGTGGTCGACTACAGAGAAAGGCCGACCGCCGGGAAACCTGGGTACTTATACCCCGCCTCGGAGGCGGGGTTTACTTGCCTCTCGACCAATTGGTGAGCAGTCACATGACTAGTCCCAGCCAATCAGACGAGAGGCACATGACCAGCCAGAGCCAATGGGAAACCAATGCTCTGCACCAATGGCAGTGCTCCCACTCATATCACCACCCCCACCCCCACCCCCCACCGGAGTTTGAGATCCCTCCGGTTACTGCCCTCCAACCCCCCACTGGTTTGAGGTCCATGCCTGTTTAACATCCTCTGACCCCTGGGGCCAACCCTGTGTAACGTCCTCCGACCTCTGTGTTCGAGGTCCGTGCTCGCTAATCGTCCTCCGGGCCCCGGGTTTGAGGTCTGACCCTGTTTAACGTTCTTCAGGTCTGTGGTTTGTCCCTCTTTAATGCCCTCCATACGCAAAGTTTGTGGTCTGTCCGATTTTAATGCCCTCCGCCCTGCGGGTATATGGTCCGTCCCATTTTAACGCGCTCCGCCCTGCGGGTTTGTGATCCATCCCTGTTTAATGTCCTTCGGCTCCGACATCCATCCCTGTTTAAAGCCCCTGGGGTTTGAAGTCTGATCCTGTTTACTGCCCCCTGGATTTGAGGTCCATCCCTGTTTAACGTCTTTGCGCCTCCCCCCTCCCCAGTTTGCGTTCCGTTCTTTTTTAATTCCCTCCATGCCCCCCAGGTATGAAATTTGTGGCAGCACAGTGGCTGAGTGGTTAGCACTACTGCCTACAGCGCTGAGGACCCGGGTTCGATCCCGGCTCTGATTCACTGTCCGTGTGGAGTTTGCACAGTCTCCCCGTGTTTGCATGGGTTTCGCTCCCACATCCAAAGATGTGCAGGGTAGGTGGAGTGGCCTCGCCAAATCGCTTCTTAATTAGAAAAAATGAATTTTGTACTTTAACTTTTTTTTTAAAGGTTTGAAATTTGTCCCTGTTTAATGTCCACCATCCCCATGTGATTGTGCTCCATTCCTGTTCAACAACCCCGTGTTTGTGTCCAGTCCTGTTTAATGTCCTCTCCCCACATGTTTGTTCTCGTCGCTGTTTAATGCCCTCTCCCCGCGTGTTTGTGGTCCAGTCCTGTTTAATGCCCTCTCCCCACATGTTTGTTCTCGTCGCTGTTTAATGCCCTCTCCCCACGTGTTTGTGCTCCGTCCCTGTTTAATGCCCTCTCCCCGCGTGTTTGTGGTCCAGTCCTGTTTAATGCCCTCTCCCCACGTGTTTGTTCTCGTCGCTGTTTAATGCCCTCTCCCCGCGTGTTTGTGGTCCAGTCCTGTTTAATGCCCTCTACCCATGTGTTTGTTCTCGTCGCTGTTTAATGCCCTCTCCCTGCGTGTTTGTGGTCCAGTCCTGTTTAATGCCCTCTTCCCGCGTGTTTGTGGTCCAGTCCTGTTTAATGCCCTCTCCCCATATGTTTGTGCTCCGTTCCTGTTTAATGCCCTCTGTCCACGTGTTTGTGTCCAGTCCTGTTTAATGCCCTCTCCCCGCGTGTTTGTGGTCCAGTCCTGTTTAATGCCCTCTCCCCATATGTTTGTGCTCCGTTCCTATTTAATGCCCTCTCCCCGCGTGTTTGTGCTCCGTCCCTGCTTAATGCCCTCTGCCCCATGGGTTGGTGATCGGTCCCTGCTTATGCTCCCCCTTTCTCCAACAGTTCTGCAGAAGCTGTGGGGTATAACGGACGTGGACGCTGATATTCAGGAGATGAAAGAGGAGAGTCGGAAAATGTCACTGGAGAAACGGGTCACCATCGGCGAACTTTTCCGCTCCCCTGTCTATCGCCAGCCTCTGATTGTGGCTGTGGTGATCCACCTTTCCCAGCAGTTATCCGGGATCAACGCGGTGAGTAACACCACACAAAGGCGTCCCCTTCTGTCAGTCACCACTTCCGGCTGGTACAGAGGAGCACACACAGGGCAGGAAGGTCCCAGGTCCCGCTCCGAGGAAGAGGCGGTGTAGTTTGGGTCGATTGCCAATGATTCCCTCTGTTAAACCTGTATGACCCTTGTTTGATTCTCGGTTAACCTCATGTGACCCCACGGTTAACCCAGCATGACCCCTCAGTTTACCCCATGCGACCCCTCAGTTAACCCGTGACAGCCCTCAGTTAACCCCGTGTGAACTGCTGTTAATTCTGTGTGACCCCTCGGGTTAAACCCATGTGACAGTTAACCCTGTGTGACATCTCGGTTAACTCCGTGTGACCCTTCGGTTAACCCATGGTAACTCACTATTAACCACTGTGTTCTTTGTGCCCGGCAGGTATTTTATTATTCAACAGATATCTTCACGAAGGCAGGAGTCCAGGAGCCGATCTACGCAACCATTGGTGCCGGAGTTGTTAACACAGTTTTTACTGTGGTTTCGGTAAGCGATTCTCATCTCAACTCTCCCACTCTGTCTCTCCCTTTCTGTTTCTCCTTCTCTGTCTCTGTCTCTGTCCCAGTCTGTCCCTCTCTCTCTCTCTGAGTCTCTCTCTGTCACTTTCTGTCTCTCTCTCTCTCTCTCTGTCTGCCTGTGACTCTGTCTGTTCCTGTCTCTGAATAATAGATTTGGCCCATTGAGTCTGCACGGCCCTTGAAAAGAGCATCCTACTTAAGCCCACGCTCCACCCTATCCCCAAAAGCCAGTAACCCCACATAACCTTTTGGCCATTAAGGGCCAATTTAGCATGGCCAATCCATGGCTAACCTGCACATCTTTGGACTGTGGGAGGGAACCGGAACACTCGAAGGAAACCCACGCAGACATAGGGAAAACGTGCAAACTCCACACAGACTTCTTCATTCACCTGAGGAAGGAGCAGCGCTCCAAAAGCTAGTATTTGAAACAAACCTGTTGGTCTTTAACCTGGTGTTGTAAGACTTCTTACTGTCCACACAGACAGTCACCCAAGCAGTGCTAACCACTATGCCACCGTGCCGCCCTGTCTGTGTGTCTCTCTCTCTCTGGCTCTCTCTGTCTCTCGGTCTGTCTCTGTCTGTGTCTCTCTCTGTCTCTGCCTGTGTCTCTCTCTCTCTGTCTGTGACTCACTGTGTCTCCCTCTCTGTCTGTCTCTCCCTCTCTCTCTCTCTCTCTCCCTTTGTCTCTCTCTCTCTCTCCCTCTGTCATCCCATCTATGGAATGTTCCCGAATAATTCACGGATTCTTATCTCTCGACAGCTCTTCCTGGTTGAGCGTGTTGGTCGGCGAACACTGCATCTGATTGGTCTGGCTGGGATGGCTGGCTGCACCCTATTGATGACCATCGCACTCGGACTGCTGGTGAGAGGGAGAGACAGAGTGAGAGAGGGAGAGAGAGAAAGACAGAGAGAGAGACAGAGTGAGAGAGGGAGAGAGAGAGAGGGAGAGACAGAGAGAGAGCGAGGGAGAGACAGAGGGAGAGGGAGAGACAGAGAGAGGGAGAGGGACAGAGAGGGAGAGGGACAGAGAGGGAGAGACAGAGAGGGAGAGGGACACAGAGAGAGGGAGAGACAGAGAGAGAGAGGGAGAGAGAGAGACAGATAGAGAGAGGGAGAGACAGAGAGAGAGGGAGAGACAGAGAGAGAGGGAGAGACAGAGAGAGAGGGAGAGACAGAGAGTGAGAGACAGAGAGGGAGAGACAGAGAGGGAGAGACAGAGAGGGAGAGACAGAGAGGGAGAGACAGAGAGGGAGAGACAGAGAGGGAGAGACAGAGAGGGAGAGACAGAGAGGGAGAGACAGAGAGGGAGAGACAGAGAGAAGGAGAGACAGAGAGAGAGGGAGAAGGACAGAGAGAAAGAGAGAGAGAGGCAGAGAGGGAGAGACCGAGAGAGAGACAGGGAGAGACAGAGGGAGAGACGGAGTGAGAGAGGGAGAGACAGCGGGAGAGGGAGAGACAGAGAGAGTGGGAGAGACAGAGAGGGAGAGGGACAGAGTGGGAGAGACAGAGAGGGAGAGGGACAGAGAGAGACAGTGGGGGAGAGAGTTGGGGAGAGGGAGCGACAGAGAGAGATAGACAGAGATAGAGAGAGAGAGAGACAGAGAGAGCCAGAGAGATAGACAGAGAGGGAAAAACAGAGAGATAGAACATAGAACAGTACAGCACAGTACAGGCCGTTCAGCCCACGATGTTGTGCCGACCATGTGCCTGTCTAATAGTCGCTTAAATGTCCCTAATGACTCTGACTCCACCACCTCTGCTGGCTGTGCATTCCACACACCCGCCACTCTTTGTGTAAAGAACCAACCTCTGACATCGCCCCTATACCATCCTCCAATCACCTTAAAATGATGTCCCCTCGTGACAGCCATTTCCAACCTGGGGAAAAGTCTCTGGCTATCCACTCTATCCATGCCTCTCATCACCTTGTACACCTCTATCAAGTCACCTCTCTGCCTTCTTCGCTCCAGTGAGAAAAGCCCTAGCTCCCTCAACCTTTCTTCATAAGACATGCCCTCCAGTCCAGGCAATATCCTGGTAAATCTCCTCTGTACCCTCTCCAAAACATCCACATCCTTCCTATAATCAGGCGACCAGGACCGGACACAATATTCTAAGTGTGGTCTAACTAGAGGTTTATAAAGCTGCAGCAAAACCTTGCGGCTCTTAAACTCAATCCCTCTGTTAATGAAAGCCAACACACCATACGCCTTCTTAACAACCCTATCAACTTGAGTGGCAACTTTGAGGGATCTATGTACGTGGATCCCAAGATCCCTCTGTTCCTCCACACTTCCAAGAATCCTGCCTCTAACCCTGTATTCAGCGTTCAAATTCGACCTTCCAAAATGAATCACTTCACGTTTATCAAGGTTGAACTCCATCTGCCACTTCTCAGCCCAGCTCTGCATCCTGTCAATGACCTGTTGTAACCTGCAACAATCCTCAACACTATCTACAACTCCCCCAACCTTTGTGTCATCAGCAAATACAAAGAGCAGAGGTCCCAAAACAGATCCTTGTGGAACACCACTGGTCACCGGCCTCCAGGCAGAATACTTTTCATCCACTACCACTCGCTGTCTTCTTTTTGCCAGCCAATTGTGTATCCAGACAGCCAAATTTCCCTGTATCCCATGCCCCCTAACTTTCTGAATGAGCCTACCATGGGGAACCTTATCAAATGCCTCACTGAAATCCATATGCACCACATCCACTGCCCAACCTTCATCAATGTGTCTAGTCACATCCTCAAAAAATTCAATGAGGCTTGTGAGGCATGACCTGCCCCTCACAAAGCTATGCTGACTATCTTTAATCAAACTATGTTTTTCTAAATAATCATAAATCCTACCTCTCAGAATCTTTTCCAGTATTTTGCTCACCACAGACGTAAGACTGATGGGTCTGTAGGAATAGGGATTTCCCTATTCCCTTTCTTGAACAGGGGAACAACATTCGCCTCCCTCCAATCATCCGGTACTACCCCGGTGGAGAGTGAAGACGCAAAGATCATCACCAATGGCGCAGCAATCTCCTCGCTTCCCGTAGTAACCTTGGGTATATCCCGTCAGGCCCAGGGGACTTATCTATTATGATGCTTTTCAAAATTTCCAGCACATCCTCCTTCTTCATATTAACCTGTTTGAGTCTATTAACCTGGTTCACACTGTTCTCATGAGCAACAAGGTTCCTCTCTCAAGTGAATACTGAAGCAAAGTATTCATTTAAGACCTCCCCCATCTCCCCAGACTCTAGGCACAAGTTCTCTCCACTATCCCTAATCGGCCCTACTCTCACTGATCATCCTCTTATTTCTCACATAAATGTAGAACACCTTGGGGTTTTCCCTAATCCTTCCCGCCAGGGCTTTTTCATGCCCCCTTCTAGCTCTCCTCAGTCCATTTTTGAGTTCCTTCCAGGCCACCTTGTAACCCTCTTGAGCCGAGTCAGATCCTTGCTCCCTCAAACTTACGTAAGCTTCCTTCTTCCTCTTGACTAGAAGCTCCACTTCTCTTGTCATCCAAGGCTCCTTCACCTTACCATTCCTTCCTCGTCTCAGTAGGACAAAACTATTCAGCACTTGCAGCAAGTGCTCCTTAAACAATCCCCACATTACTGTTGTGCATTTCCCCAAGAACAATTGTTCCCATTTTATGCTCCTCAGCTCCTGCCTAATAGCAGTATAATTTCCCCTTCCCCATTAAGTACCTTCTCCCACCGAGACATCTGACACTTGGCCTGGTTTGTTGCCGAGCACCAAGTCTAATATGGCCTCCCCCCCTAGTCAGCCTACCTACATATTGAGTCAGGAATCCTTCCTGTACACACCTGACTAAATCTGCTCCATCCAAACCATTTGCAGTCAATATTAGGGAAGTTAAAGTCACCCATGCCAAAACTCTGTAACTTCTGCACTTTTCCAAGATCTGCCGCCCAATCTGTTCCTCCATCTCTCTGCTGCTATTGGGGGGTTTATAGAAAACTGCCAATAAAGTCACTGCTCCTTTCTTGTTTATGACTTCCAGCCATACTGACTCAGTAGACAAACCCTCCTCAACTACCTCCTTTTCTGCAGCTGTGGTGCACTCCCTAATTAACAGTGTCACTCCCCCTCCTCTTTTACCTCCTTCCCTATTCTTCTGAAAAAACATCTGAACCCCGGAACATCTAACAACTATTCCTGCCCCTGTGAAATCCATGTCTCCGTAACGGCCACAACATTGTAGTTCCAAGTACTGATCCATCCACACTTTAACCCATTCCACTGAGTGCAACTTTGCCCTATCAACCGTCTATCCTTCCTCACAGACGTGCTGCATACTATTTCTGCCTGTTCAACAGCTACCCTATCCTCTGATCCATAGCTCTGGTTCCCATCCCCCTGCCAAACTAGTTTAAACCTTCCCGAAGAGCTCTAGCAAACCTCCCACCCAGGATATTGGTGCCTCTCCAGTTTAGGTGCAATCCGTCCTTCATGTACAGGTCCCACCTTCCCCAGAAGATATCCCAATGATCCACATATCTGACGCCTTCCCTCCTGCACCAGCCCTGTAGCCACGTGTTCAGCTGCACTTGCTCTCTGGTCCATGCCTCACTTGCACGTGGCACCAGTAGCAATCCTGAGATTACTACTCTGCTTGTCCTGCTCTTTAGCTTCCAACCTAACTCCCTAAAATCACTTTTTAGATCCTCATCCCTTTTCTTACCTTTGTCGTTGGTGCCTATTCACCACGACATTTGGTTGCTCCCCCTGCCCCTTAAGAATCCTGTAGACTGGATCCGAGACATCCCTGGCCCTGGCACCCAGGAGACAACATACCTAACGGGAGTCTCGCTCACGACCACAGAATCTTCTATCCATTCCCCTAACCATTGAATCTCCTGTCACTATTGCTTTTCTATTCTCCCCACTTCCCTTCTGAGCCCCAGAGCCAGACTCAGTGCCAGAGACCTGGCCGCTAGGGCCTTCCCCCGGTAGGTCATCCCCCCCAACAGCATCCAAAACGGTATACTTGTTTTGAAGATGAACGGCCACGAGTGATCCCTGCACTGTCTGCCCGTTCGTTTTCCTTCCCCTGACTGTAACCCAGCTACTCTTGTCCTGTACCTTGGGTGTGGCTACCTCCCTGTAACTCTTCTCTATCACCCCTTCTGTCTCCCGGCTGATCCGGCTCCAGTTCCCTAACACGGTCTCTGAGGAGCTGGAGTTGGGTGCACTTCCCGCAGATATAGTCAGCGGGGACACCGATGGTATCCCTCACCACCCACATCCTACAGGAGGAGCATGCAACTGCCCTAGCCTCCATCCCCTCTGATCTAAATTACCAAGCAGATTTAAAGGGGTTAAAAAAAGAAAAGATTAAACACCCATTAGGCCCTTTAAAAATAAATATATATATATATATACTGTTGCTACTCTCCCAAGTGAACCCTCTAAAATTGGTGATTCTGCAAAATGATACAATGATAGCTTGCTGCCCCCAAAAAACAAAACAAACACAATAAATGAACCTTTTACAAATTTAAAATTAATAAAAAAACAAAAACAAACAACTCTTACCTTACAGAATGTAGCTGCCCTGTGGACCAACTGGAACTCCGCCCTCCGACTCTGCTCCCAGTCAGCAGCACTCTCTGTAAACTCCTGGCTCCTTTCACGCTCTTTGCGGAAATGGAATGAAAGGAGCACCTTGCTCCCTCCTCACCTAACTCCCTCAGTCACCAAACTCTCACTATAGCACTCAAATACACCAAATTCAGCACTCAGTGCAAACAAAGTCTGCACTGTAAACTGGCTCACAGATAGACAGAGAGAGAGTGACAGGGAAAGTTGGAAAGAGAGACAGAGAGATAGATAGAGAGGTAGAGAGAGGGACAGAGAGAGAAAGTTGGAGAGACAGAGAGAGAGATAGTCAGAGAGGAAGAGACAGAGAGAAAGTTGGAGAGACAGAGGGAGAGAGAGATAGACAGAGAGGAAGAGACAGAGAGAGAGTTGGAGAGACAGAGAGATGGGCAGAGAGGGAGAGAGAGAGAGAGAGAGAGAGAGTTGGAGAGAGAGACAGAGAGATAGACAGGGAGAGAGAGAGAGTTGGAGAGACAGAGATGGGCAGAGATAGATAGAGAGAGAGAAAGAGGGAGAGAGAGACAGAGAGTTGGAGTGAGAGACAGAGAGAGAGTTGGAGAGACATACAGAGAGAAAGACAGAGAGGGAGAGACAGAGAGAGAATTGGAGAGGCAGAGAGGAAGAGACAGAGAGAGAGACAGAGAGGGAGAGGGACAGAGAGAGACAGAGAGAGAGTTGGAGAGGCAGAGAGGAAGAGACAGAGACAGAGAGGGACAGAGAGAGACAGAGGGAGAGAGTTGGAGAGGCAGAGAGGAAGAGACAGAGAGAGAGTTGGAGAGGCAGAGAGGAAGAGACAGAGAGGGAGAGGGACAGAGAAAGACAGAGGGGGGGGGGACACAGAGAGAGAGAGAGAGAGAGAGAGAGAGAGAGAGAGACGGGGAGACACAGAGGGAGAGAGAGGGTTGGAGAGAGAGATAGACAGAGAGGAAGAGATAGAAAGAGAGTTGGGGAGACAGAGGGAGGGACAGAGAGAGAGAGGGACAGAGAGAGAGTTGGAGAGACAGAGACAGAGAGAGAGAAAGACATAGTGAGAGAGAGAGAGGCAGAGAGAGAGATAGACAGAGAGAGATAGACAGAGAGAGAGATAGACAGAGAGGAAGAGACAGAAAGAGAGTTGGGGACACAGAGAGGGACAGAGAGACAGAGCGAGAGGGACAGAGAGAGAGAAAGACATAGGGAGCGAGAGAGAGGGGTAGAGACAGAGAGAGATAGACAGAGAGGAAGAGACAGATAGGGAGTTAGAGAGCCAAAGAGAGAGGGACAGAGAGAAAGAGATTTGAAGAGACCGAGAGAGAGAGATAGACAGAGACAGAGAGATGGACAGAGAGGGAGGGGGACAGAGAGGGAAAGGGACAGAGAGAGAGAGGGACAGAGAGAGAGATTTGGAGAGACAGAGAGAGAGAGAAAGACAGAGGGAGATAGACTTAACCCCGAGCCTTCCGACCTCGATCCGTGATCCCTGTCTATGAACTCTGACCCTCAGCCGTTAGTCCGTTCCTTGATCCGCGATCCCCGTCTGTCAACCCTGACCTGAGCCTTTACTCCGACCCTCGATCCGCAAGCCCCCTGTCCATGAACCCTGACCCCAAGCCCTCACTACGATCCTCGATCTGTGACCCCAGTCCATGAAGCCGGAGTCCGGTGACCCTGAGCTGACGGTGTTTTCTCTCCTGCAGAAGTCAGTCCCGAGTCTCAGCTATCTCAGCATCGTGGCAATTTTTGGATTTGTGGCTTTCTTCGAGATTGGTCCGGGTCCCATACCCTGGTTCATCGTCGCTGAACTCTTCAGTCAAGGCCCTCGACCAGCTGCCGTGGCCGTGGCTGGATGTTCAAACTGGACATCAAACTTCCTGGTTGGAATGTTCTTCCCTCTGGTGGAGGTAAGGCCGGGAGTGAGGGTTCCGAGGGGACTGAGGAACACACAGAGCAGGGGTGAGGGTTCCGAGGGGACTGAGGAACACACAGAGCGGGAGTGAGGGTTCCGAGGGGACTGAGGAACACACAGAGCAGGGGTGAGGGTTCCGAGGGGACTGAGGAACACACAGAGCGGGAGTGAGGGTTCCGAGGGGATTGAGGAACACGCAGAGCGGGAGTGAGGGTTCCGAGGGGACTGAGGAACACACAGAGAGGGAGTGAGGGTTCCGAGGGGACTGAGGAACACACAGAGCTGGAGTGAGGGTTCCGAGGGGACTGAGGAACACACAGAGCGGGAGTGAGGGTTCCGAGGGGACTGAAGAACACACAGAGCGGGAGTGAGGGTTCCGAGGGGACTGAGGAACACACAGAGAGGGAGTGAGGGTTCCGAGGGGACTGAGGAACACACAGAGAGGGAGTGAGGGTTCCGAGGGGACTGAGGAACACACAGAGCTGGAGTGAGGGTTCCGAGGGGACTGAGGAACACACAGAGCTGGAGTGAGTGTTCCGAGGGGACTGAGGAACACACAGAGCTGGAGTGAGGGTTCCGAGGGGACTGAGGGACACACAGAGCGGGAGTGAGGGTTCCAAGGGGACTGAGGAACACACAGAGCGGGAGTGAGGGTTCCGAGGGGACTGAGGAACACACAGAGCAGGGATGAGGGTGACGAGGATACTGAGGAACACACAGAGCGGGAGTGAGGGTTCCGAGGGGACTGAGGAACACACAGAGCGGGAGTGAGGGTTCCGAGGGGACTGAGGAACACACAGAGCGGGAGTGAGGGTTCCGAGGGGACTGAGGAACACACAGAGCGGGAATGAGGGTTCCGAGGGGACTGAGGAACACACAGAGCGGGAGTGAGGGTTCCGAGGGGACTGAGGAACACACAGAGCGGGAGTGAGGGTTCCGAGGGGACTGAGGAACATACAGAGCTGGAGTGAGGGTTCCGAGGGGACTGAGGAACACACAGAGCGGGAGTGAGGGTTCCGAGGGGACTGAGGAACATACAGAGCTGGAGTGAGGGTTCCGAGGGGACTGAGGAACACACAGAGCGGGAGTGAGGGTTCCGAGGGGACTGAGGAACACACAGAGAGGGGTGAGGGTTCCGAGCGGACTGAGGAACACACAGAGCGGGAGTGAGGGTTCCGAGGGGACTGAGGAACACACAGAGCAGGCGTGAGGGTTCCGAGGGGACTGAGGAACACACAGAGCGGGAGTGAGGGTTCCGAGGGGACTGAGGAACGCACAGAGCGGGAGTGAGGATTCCGAGGGGACTGAGGAACACACAGAGCGGGAGTGAGGGTTCCGAGGGGACTGAGGAACACACAGAGCGGGAGTGAGGGTTCCGAGGGGACTGAGGAACACACACAGCGGGAGTGAGGGTTCCGAGGGGACTGAGGAACACACAGAGCGGGAGTGAGGGTTCCGAGGGGACTGAGGAACACACAGAGCGGGAATGAGGGTTCCGAGGGGACTGAGGAACACACAGAGCGGGAGTGAGGGTTCCGAGGGGACTGAGGAACACACAGAGCGGGAGTGAGGGTTCCGAGGGGACTGAGGAACACACAGAGCGGGAGTGAGGGTTCCGAGGGGACTGAGGAACACACAGAGCGGGAGTGAGGGTTCCGAGGGGACTGAGGAACACGCAGAGCGGGAGTGAGGATTCCGAGGGGACTGAGGAACACACAGAGCGGGAGTGAGGGTTCCGAGTGGACTGAGGAACACACAGAGTGGGAGTGAGGGTTCCGAGGGGACTGAGGAACACACAGAGAGGGGTGAGGATTCCGAGGGGACTGAGGAACACACAGAGCTGGAGTGAGGGTTCCGAGGGGACTGAGGAACACACAGAGCGGGAGTGAGGGTTCCGAGGGGACTGAGGAATACACAGAGCGGGAGTGAGGGTTTCCGAGGGGACTGAGGAACACACAGAGCGGGAGTGAGGGTGACATGGGGACTGAGGAACACACAGAGCGGGAGTGAGGGTTCCGAGGGGACTGAGGAACACACAGAGCGGGAGTGAGGGTTCCGAGGGGACTGAGGAACACACAGAGCGGGAGTGAGGGTTCCGAGGGGACTGAGGAAAACACAGAGCGGGAGTGAGGGTTCCGAGGGGACTGAGGAACACACAGAGCAGGAGTGAGGGTTCCGAGGGGACTGAGGAACACATAGAGCGGGAGTGAGGGTTCCGAGGGGACTGAGGAACACACAGAGCGGGAGTGAGGGTTCCGAGGGGACTGAGGAACACACAGAGCGGGAGTGAGGGTTCCGAGGGGACTGAGGAACACACAGAGCGGGAATGAGGGTTCCGAGGGGACTGAGGAACACACAGAGCGGGAGTGAGGGTTCCGAAGGGACTGAGGAACATACTGTGGCGCTAACAATTGCACACAAAGACTCGAGACACGTACAATCGAGGCTTTATTGCTGTGTGATGCTACAGCGGCAGCTGTAGAATAGGATCTCAGTGACTCACACGCATATTTATACACAAGCTTCCTGTGGGCGGAGCTAGCCGGCAGGTGCTTACCGGAGGAACATGTATTACAGGTACAGCCATACATCCCCCTACTGCAAGTACACATATCAACAGTGGTTATATCACCACATTCACCTCCTGTAAAAAATGAGTCCGGTGGGGATGACGTGTAACTATAATACAAAGGATGATCTATTTGCAAAAGGATTCAAATAAAGAAAACCAAGAGTCCATCCGGTTAGCAGGTTACAGGTTGAGCCGAATTGGTGGTTGAACGTTCCGCTGTGATCGGCGTAGCTGTGGTGGCGACGTCGGCACAGGCGGTTATGGCAACGATGGTGCTGGCGGTGTTGGTGCTGGCTGCTGGCGGGATGACTCCGAGAGCGAGCCAAAATCTTCCGTGTCCTCCAGTATGGGCAGGGGGACGAGGGATGGACCTGGTGGGGACGAAAATGGGGGAGCCGGTTCCGCCTTGTGATGCCGGACATGCCTACGGAGAAGGACTGGGCCTGGAGTCGTGAGCTAAGTCGGGAGCGACACCCCGGATGTTGGCTTCCTAGGGAAGGCAAAAACACGTTCATGGGGTGTACTGTTAGTAGCGGTGCACAGTAGCGACCGAATGGAATGGAGCGCGTCAGGGAGGACCTGCTGCCAGCGAGCGGCTGGGAGGTTCCTGGACCGTAGGGCCATCTGGACGGCCCTCCATACCGTCCCGTTCTCCCTCTCTACTTGTCCGTTTCCCTGGGGGTTGTAGCTGGTCGTCCTGCTGGAGGCGATACCTCTGCTGAGCAGGAAATGACGCAGCTCATCGCTCATGAACGAGGATCCCCTGTCACTGTGGATGTAGTCGGGGAAACCGAACAGGGCGAAAATGGAATCCAGGGCCTTGATGACGGTGGCAGACGTCATATCCGGTAATGGGATGGCGAAGGGGAACCTAGAAAATTCATGGACCACACTAAGGATGTAGGTGTTGCGGTTGGTCGAGGGAAGGGGCCCTTTAAAATCCACGCTGAGGCGTTCAAAGGGGCGGGACGCTTTCACCAGGCGCGCACGATCGGGGCGGTAGAAGTGCGGCTTGCAGTCGGCACAGATCTGGCAGTCTCTGGTGACTGCCCGTACTTCCTCGACAGAGTAGGGCAGATTGCGGGCTTTGATTAGATGGTACAAGCGAGTGACCCCCGGATGGCAAAGGCTGTCGTGCAAGGCACGGAGCTGGTTCACTTGTGCACTGGCACATGTACCTCGGGAGAGGCGTCTGGGGGCTTGTTGAGCTTGCCGGGGAGATACAAGATCTTGTAGTTAAAGGTGGAGAGCTCGATTCTCCACCGCAAGATTTTGTCATTCTTGATCTTGCCCCGCTGCGTGTTGTTGAACATGAAGGCTACTGACCGTTGGTCAGTGAGGAGAGTGAATCTCCTGCCGGCCAGGTAATGCCTCCAGTGCCGCACCGCTTCAACGATTGCCTGGGCCTCCTTTTCAACAGAGGAATGCCGAATTTCGGAGGCGTGGAGGGTGCGTGAAAAGAATGCCACGGGTCTGCCTGCCTGATTCAGCGTGGCGGCAAGCACGACATCTGAAGCGTCGCTTTCTACTTGGAAAGGCAGTGTCTCGTCTACAGCGTGCATCCCTGCCCTGGCTATGTCAGATCGAATGCGGGCGAAGGCCTGTTGTGCAACGGCCGAGAGGGGAAAATGTGTGGACTGGATAAGTGGGCGGGCCTTGTCCGCGTATTGTGGGACCCACTGGGCATAATAAGAAAAGAACCCCAGGCAGCATTTGAGGGTCTTGGGGCAGTGGGGGAGTGGAAGCTCCATGAGGGGCCGCATGCGGTCGGGGTCGGGCCCCAGTAGTTTTGGACTACGTAGCCGAGGATGGCAAAGCGGTCTGTGCGGAACACGCACTTCTCCTTGTTGTACGTGAGACTAAGGAGAGATGCGGTGTGGAGGAATTTAGAAAGGTTGGCATCATGGTCCTGCTGGTCGTGGCTGCAGATGGTGACATTCTCGAGGTACGGGAAGGTGGCCTGCAGTCCGTACCGGTCAACCATTCGGTCCATTTCTCGTTGAAATACCAAGACTCCATTCGTGACGCCGAAGGGAACCCTAAGAAATTGGTACAGACGACCGTCTGCCTCGAAGGCAGTGTAGGGACGGTCCGATTTACGGATGGGGAGCTGGTGGTAGGCAGATTTCAGGTCAATAGTAGAGAAGACCCGGTACTGGGCAATCTGATTGACCATATCAGAAATGCGGGGGAGGGGGTACGCGTCGAGCTGCGTGTTCCGGTTGATGGTCTGGCTGTAGTCCACGACCATCCTGTGCTTCTCCCCGGTCTTAACCACTACCACCTGGGCTCTCCAAGGGCTGTTGCTGGCCTCAATGATACCCTCCCGAAGCATCCGCTGGACTTCGGACCTGATGAAGGCCTTGTCCTGGGTGCTGTACCATCTGCTCCTGGTGGCGATGGGCTTGCAATCTGCGGTCAGATTGGCAAAGAGGGAGGGAGGCTCGACCTTGAGGGTTGCGAGGCCGCAAACGGTGAGGGGAGGTAGGGGTCCGTTGAATTTGAGGGTGAGGCTCTGGAGATTGCACTGGAAATCCAGGCCTAGTACGAGTGACGCGCAGAAGTTGGGGAGAATGTACAGACGGAAACGGTCGAATTCCACGCCCTGTACAGTAAGTTTAACCAGGCAGAAACCCCAGATCGGGACAGAGTGGGAACCGGAGGCGAGAGAGATCTGCCGGTTGGTGGGATGGACCGCAAGGGAATAGCGCCTTACCGTGTCCGGGTGGACGAAGATCTCGGTGCTCCCGGAGTCGATGAGGCAGGAGGTCACGTGGCCATTGACCAGCACCGATGTGGAAGAGGGTGGCAGGTTGCGAGGACGCGACTGGTCGAGCGTAATGGAGGCGAGTAGCAGGCGATCGGCGGTCGAATCAGATGAGGCGCGGTAGCGACCCGTGTCCGTGGCCCCGTCCGGGGGAGGACAAAATGGCGGCATCTGGAGTACCTGTGGGTAAAATGGCGGTGCCCACGGAGCACACGTTGTGGGGTCGGGACAAAATGGCGGCGCCCATGGAACGCACATGGCGGTGGTGGATGAAGATGGCGGCGCCCATGGAGCGCACGTGGCGGGGGCGGCGAAAGAAGGCGGTGCCCACTGATCGCACGTGGGGTCGGGGGAAGCGGACTGCGGGGCCCATTGAGCGAGCGGCTGAGGCGAGGGGGGGAATGCGGGCGCGATAACGGCAACCATCCGGGACTGACACACCGCTGCAAAGTGGCCTTTCTTGCCACAAGCTTTGCAGGTCACGGTGCGGGCCGGGCAGCGCTGGCGGGGGTGCTTCTGCTGACCGCAGAAGTAACAGTGGGGACCCCCAGGGAGTGCGGTGCGGCGGGCAGCGCAGGCATAGTGCGCGGGGGCGGCTGCTGGGGGGGCCGTTTGCGGGGTCTATGAGGGGTAGGACGGGTGGGCCTGGGGGGCCGTTTGCGGGGTTCACGAGAGGTAGGACGGGTGGGCCGAGTGGCTAGCGGAGTAAGATCGTGCACTACGGGAGGCGGCCATCATGGAAAGCGCCAGAGTCTTTGTGGCCGCGAGGTCAGGGGCGACCCCTTCCTGCAGTCGTTGCCGGATGGGGTCCGATGCAATGCCTATAACAAAGGCATCGCGCATGAGTAAATCAGAATGTTCCGTGGCTGTGAGGGCCCGGCAGTCGCAGTCTCGTACCAGAGGTATAAGGGCCCTCCAGAAGTCCTCAATCGACTCACCCGGCTGCTGGACGCGAGTAGAGAGTTGATGCCTCTCAAACAGGGTGTTCGCCGACTGTGCATAGTTCTCCTTGAGCAGTTCCATAGCTGTGGTGTAGTCAGTCGCATCTCGAATTAGCGGAAAGACACTGGAGCTAAGTCTGGAGTACAGGAGTTGCTTTTTCTGAGCCTCCGTCGGGGGAGGGTCCGCTGAAGAGATGTAGGCCTCAAAGACTGCAAACCAGTGAATGAAGTCTTTCCTGGCGTGAGGCGACTGGCGGATTCAGCTGCAGACGGTCAGGCTTGATTCTGATGTCCATGGTGAACGGAAAATCACACAGCAATAAATTGTAGCGCTAACAATTATACTCAAAGACAAGAGACTAGTACAATAGAGGCTTTATTGCTGTGCGATGCTATTCCTCCATCTGCAACTGTTGACTAAGGTCTGAGTGACTCACATGCATATTTATACACAAGCTCCCTGTGGGCGGAGCTAGCCAGCAGGGGCTTACTGGAGGAACCTGTATTACAGGTACAGGCATACATCCCCCTACTGCAAGTACGCATATCTACAGTGGTTATATCACCACAAGGATTGAGGGACTGAGACACACACACACAGCAGGATTGAGGGACTGAGACACACACACACAGCAGGATTGAGGGACTGAGACACACACACAGCAGGAATGAGGGACTGAGACACACACACACAGCAGGATTGAGGGACTGAGACACACACACACAGCAGGAATGAGGGACTGAGACACACACACACACACAGCAGGAATGAGGGACTGAGACACACACACACAGCAGGATTGAGGGACTGAGACACACACACACACACAGCAGGATTGAGGGACTGTGACACACACACACAGCAGGATTGAGGGACTGAGACACACACACACAGCAGGATTGAGGGACTGACACACACACCCACACACACAGCAGGATTGAGGGACTGAGACACACACACACACACAGCAGGATTGAGGGACTGAGACACACACACACAGCAGGATTGAGGGACTGAGACACACACACAGCAGGATTGAGGGACTGAGACACACACACAGCAGGATTGAGGGACTGAGACACACACACACAGCAGGATTGAGGGACTGAGACACACATACAGCAGGATTGAGGGACTGAGACACACACACACACACACAGCAGGATTGAGGGACTGAGACACACACACAGCAGGATTGAGGGACTGAGACACACACACACACACAGCAGGATTGAGGGACTGAGACACACGCACAGCAGGATTGAGGGACTGACACACACACACAGCAGGAATGTGGGAATGAGACACACACACACACACAGCAGGATTGAGGGACTGAGACACACACACACACACACAGCAGGATTGAGGGACTGAGACACACACACACAGCAGGATTGAGGGACTGAGACACACACACACACACAGCAGGATTGAGGGACTGACACACACACACACAGCAGGATTGAGGGACTGAGACACACACACACAGCAGGATTGAGGGACTGAGACACACACACACAGCAGGATTGAGGGACTGTGACACACACACAGCAGGATTGAGGGACTGAGACACACACACACAGCAGGATTGAGGGACTGAGACACACACACACAGCAGGATTGAGGGACTGAGACACACACACACACACACACAGCAGGATTGAGGGACTGTGACACACACACAGCAGGATTGAGGGACTGAGACACACACACACACACACAGCAGGATTGAGGGACTGACACACACACACAGCAGGAATGTGGGAATGAGACACACACACACACACAGCAGGATTGAGGGACTGTGACACACACACAGCAGGATTGAGGGACTGAGACACACACACACACACACAGCAGGATTGAGGGACTGAGACACACGCACAGCAGGATTGAGGGACTGACACACACACACAGCAGGAATGTGGGAATGAGACACACACACACACAGCAGGATTGAGGGACTGAGACACACACACACAGCAGGATTGAGGGACTGTGACACACACACAGCAGGATTGAGGGACTGAGACACACACACACAGCAGGATTGAGGGACTGAGACACACACACACAGCAGGATTGAGGGACTGAGACACACACACACACACAGCAGGATTGAGGGACTGTGACACACACACAGCAGGATTGAGGGACTGAGACACACACACACACACACAGCAGGATTGAGGGACTGAGACACACACACACAGCAGGATTGAGGGACTGAGACACACACACACACACACAGCAGGATTGAGGGACTGAGACACACACACACAGCAGGATTGAGGGACTGAGACACACACACACACACAGCAGGATTGAGGGACTGAGACACACACACACAGCAGGATTGAGGGACTGAGACACACGCACACACACAGCAGGATTGAGGGACTGAGACACACACACACACACAGCAGGATTGAGGGACTGAGACACACGCACACACACAGCAGGATTGAGGGACTGAGACACACACACACAGCAGGATTGAGGGACTGAGACACACACACACACACAGCAGGATTGAGGGACTGAGACACACACACACACACAGCAGGATTGAGGGACTGAGACACACGCACACACACAGCAGGATTGAGGGACTGAGACACACACACACAGCAGGATTGAGGGACTGAGACACACACACACAGCAGGATTGAGGGACTGAGACACACACACACACACAGCAGGATTGAGCGACTGAGACACACACACACACAGCAGGATTGAGGGACTGAGACACACACATCTACAGCCTCTAACTCCAACTGACTGTGTCTCTCTTTCTTTCCCTTACAGAAAGCCTGTGGTTCCTACGTCTTCATCATCTTCATGGTCTTCCTCATCATCTTCTTCATCTTCACCTTCTTCAAGGTTCCTGAGACCAAGGGCCGGACCTTTGACCAAATCAGTTCTGGATTCCGGGAGAGGCTGGAGCAACCGGGGGCAGAGAAATCCCCCATGGTGGAGTTGGGCGACATCAAACTGACAGAGAATCCTGGGACTCCCGAGTCTGGGGTCTGAGGGGTGGCAGCTTGGCCCCTCTGCTGTCCCACTGAGGGGCAACATCCTCACCCCCTCTCCCCACTCCGCTGCCCCTCTGAGGGGCAACAGCTTCACCCCCTCTCCCCACTCTGCTGCCCCTCTGAGGGGCAACATCCTCACCCCCTCTCCCCACTCCGCTGCCCCTCTGAGGGGCAACAGCTTCACCCCCTCTCCCCACTCTGCTGCCCCTCTGAGGGGCAACAGCCTCACCCCCTCTCCCCACTCCGCTGCCCCTCTGAGGGGCAACAGCCTCACCCCCTCTCCCCACTCCACTGCCCCTCTGAGGGGCAACAGCCTCACCCCCTCTCTCCACTTCGCTGCCCCTCTGAGGGGAAACAGCCTCACCCCCTCTCCCCACTCCGCTGCGCCTCGAGCGGCAACAGCCTCATTCCCCCTCCCCTCTCCGCTGCCCCTCTGAGGGGCAACAGCACCTCCCACCCTGCTCTCCCTGGACCGAGGGTATGTGGGAGCTGGGGGAGGCTGGATGAGTGAGCGCCCCTCATTCCTCTGTACCCCAAATCCCCTCCCCCCATGATTACTTATCTCGCTCTTCCACCCCACCTCTCTGTCCGCCCCCTATTCTCCAACCTCCTCATCCTTCCATTTCTCTTCCCCCTGCCTCCCTATCCTCCTCCCCTGTCTTCTTCCTCCATTCTTCTTTTTCCCTCTCCCCCTCCTCATCCTCCCCTCTGTCCTCCCCCTCCTCAGCCTCTTATCTTGCCTCCCCCTCCTCGCCTCCCCCTTCTTTTCCTCCCTGTGGGAATAATTGGGAAATGGGATCCGACACATTTCTTCCGTTTTGAAGCACTGAATATGGACCTGAAGTTCCCCCTCCCTTGTTGTCAGATTTTGTGCAGTTCCTGTTTATTTAGTGTTTATATCCCTGTCGCAAGATTCACTCGTCCACCCTTTTCCCCAAACCTCCCAAAGATCCGCAGCCACCGGCTTCCCCGTGTTTATAACGTTGCCGCTTTCCTCTTTGTTTTAGCAGAATTGTATTGGTCACCATCTCCAGAAAGTTAACAGTATAAGATTCCAGATGGTTGGGTAAAGGGGCCAGATATTATCGATGATGGAGCTTTACTCTGTACCTAACCCTGTGCTGTACCTGTCCTGGGAGTGTTTGATGGGGACTGTGTAGAGGGAGCTTTGCTCTGTATCTAACCCCGTGTTGTACCTGTCCTGGGAGTGTTTGTTTTCTGTGTCAGACTTTTAGCCATGTTTATCTCTGCAGTTACGTGTTAAGTTAGAGCAAGAATGAGAGAGCGAGAGATTCCACTATCTTCACTTCTGTCTCCCGCCTCCCGCTGCCTCTACTGATCAATGTTCCTCCCCCACCTCGCACATGGAATACAAAGCAGCACACTGTTCCTCATGAATGTGGTGAGGAGCGAACGAGCGAGAGTGCAAGGGAGGCTGAGGCTTCACTTATTTTGGTTCCTGCCACAGAGTGAGTGAGATCGCAAGCTGGGATAGGTGGGATACCTCAGGAATAAACGCAGAAGGGAAGTGAACTTTTCCAACAGAGAGCGTGCAATTAATAATGAAGGACCTGCTCAGACCATCCTCTTCCCCCTGTGTATATTTATTTTAGTATTTTATTTATTACCTCGCATTTTTTTTTTACGTATTTAATACTGTGAGGTCAACTGCTGTAGTGCTGTTAAAATCTGTGTGTGTGCGTGTAGCTGTGGGTGTCTGCCAGGGAGCAATCCAGTTTGAGTGCCAATGTGCCAACCTGTTTATATTTGTACAAATGTGTTTTTACCTCAGCTATGCTCAAAATAAAAGCACCCTGAAAAATCATCACGGCTCGACTGTCAATCTGAACAAGCGTTTGCCAGTGCACCATGAGAGTACATGTGCTCACGTGTGTGAGCCTGACCGTGTCGGCATGTGTGTGTGTGTGTTGGCACGAGAGAAAACGGATCCGCAAGCGACCGTTTCCAACAGTTGTGATTGTAAACGTGTCCACATTCATGCGGAGTGAGAATGTCTGTACACATGCCAGAGGATTAGCAAATGCCGTGGCTGGCTGTCGTCTTTTACAGCGGCACTGGTTGCAAGGTTTAGTTTACAATCTCCCATACTGAGTGAGTGATTTGGATCTGAAGTGACCTGTGCTGTGTAGATTTGCAGGGATGGGTCCCACACTCCCTAATGCGTCTCGCAAATCACAGAATCGCCCAGTCAGAAGCCGTTTGACCCATCAAGTCAACACCATCTTTTTCGTTTGAAGAGTCCCCTCCACGTGGGAAGCACGGTAGCACGAGTGGATAGCACTGTGGCTTCACAGCGCCAGGGTCCCAGGTTCGATTCCCCGCTGAGTCACTGTCTGTGCGGAGTCTGCACGTTCTCCCCGTGCCTGCGTGGGTTTTCTCCGGGTGTTCCAGTTGACCAAAAACGTTAGGAGGGGTTATTAGGTTACGGGGATGAGGTGGAAGTGAGGGCTTAAGTGGGTTGGTGCAGACTTCATGGGCCGAATAGCCTCATTCTGCACTGTATGTTCTATGTTACGTGGATGAGAATGTGTGTAAGTTATTACAATCCCAGACCAGATTTCAACAGTTGCTGCGATACTGAACAGAAACCCCAATACTTAATTTATTTGTAAGACTGTGACTGCTATTGTACGAAAAATAGGAAATTGTATATTAACACAAATGTTATTATCACTACAGGATTAAAACTAACTTTACCATCACACAAGAAAATAGCGAACAATTACCCGTTAGACAATGCTTAGCAATGGCAATGAAACATGACCTCCTAATTGCTATCTTTTATCTCCACTCAAGCAAAACCCATCATCGGTCAAAATACCAGTTTTAAATATAGCTAACCAACCCAGGAATATTTGCTTTCAAGAGATGTCTTGGATAAACTGCTTAGAGAGAGAGATCATTCAGGACCAGCTTGTAGATTCTTGCCTGTGTCAAAATACTGTTTAACCTGCCAGTCTTTCCAGAAACTGCTGTTCTTGTCACAGGCAAACTTTAACTGAACCCAACACTGAAACTCAACACCTGACTGCTTCAGCCCCTGGTTCCTCCCATTAATTGCATCATTTACGAAGGCCAAACACCATGGGCGGGATTCTCTAAAAATGGGGCTATGTCCCCACACCGGCGGGAACGCCGGCGCCAACGGCTCTGGCATCAACGGGCCCCGAAAGTGAGGAATTCTCACCTTTCTAGGGGGCTTGGTTGCCACCGGTGTCGCCTCCGCAGCTCCAGCCGGCGGGGAACGACCCACACGAGTCCGCGCATGTGCAGAACGACGGCGTAATCTCGCGCATACGTGGAATTACCAGGGTATTTCTGCGCAGGCGCAGGGTTTCCCTTCTCCGCGCTGGCTCCCGGGAAATATGGTGGAGCCCTACAGGGGCACGCCGCGGAGTAAAGGAAGCCCCCACGGAACCAGCCCGCCCGCCAACTGGTAGGCCCCGACCACGGGCCAGGCCCCTTCCAGTTCCTTAGCAATCCAGGAGTCATCAAGACTGCGGTCCCTGTTGTTTTGTCAACATGTGTCCCTTCATGCTGAAATCCAGCCGCTTAAGCATGGGTTCTATTCTGGCATTAATCTTTAGGTTCACCTGGTGATCAATAGCCAAGGGTCAGAGCAGAACACCAATCAAACTGACGTAGCAAAGGAGGAGACCAGGAATGTAGCATCCAATTACAGCCAGGAATGTAAACACACCGCAAACTGAAAGGTAAAACCTGTCGGGATTCTGTTTTTTAAAAATGGTACAAGTTCTTCAAGAACCTCCACCGAGTGAGAGCTGTGCAATTCTGTGACAAAGTTCAGGAACCACCCAGGGTTGGATCCCCCCCCCCCCCCCCCCCCTTCCAGGACGGCCCCTGCACACTTACCTTCCAGGTCCCGCCGTGTGTGAGGTGAGTAATGCAAGCTGGTGGGACTGGGTCAAACCCGTCAGCCACTCGGCCCATCGGGGCCCAGAGAATCGGCCGGGGGGGGGGGGGGGGCTGTCAACCAGCGCGCCGGGATTCTACCGGTGCCCGAAAAACAGCGTCGGAGAATACGGAAAGCGGCGTCGGGGTGGCTGGGGATTCTCCGACCAGGCGCCGGGTCGGAGAATTCCGCCCAATGTATCTAATTATCTATTCCCCAAGGAGTGGAATCTGTATGGGTCGAATTAAGAAACACCAAGGGGCAATGAATATTTGTTGGGGTGGGATACAGGCCACCAAACTGCGGTGGTAATATTGGGAATAGCATTAGCCAGGACAACTGAGGTGCATGTGATAAAGGAATGCTGATATCTTAACTGTTCTCAAAGAAGTCGATGAACCGCCTGCCACCTCCGGGCAAAATCCCTCCACGGACCCTCTCAAGGCAAACGTTATCCTCTCCAGCTGAAGAAACTCTGCCAGGTCACTCACCTACACCCCCGGTTTCAGCGGCCCTGACTCCCACCATTCCAATAAGATCTGTCTCGGGGCTACCAGGGAGGCAAAGGCCAAGACATCAGCCTCTCTCGCCCCCTGGACTCCGGTTCCTCCAACACTCCAAAGATCGGCATGTCCGGACTCGGCACCACCTTTACCTTCAGGACCTCTGACACAACGTTTGCAAACCCCTGCCAGAATCCCCCAAGCTTCGGACAGACCCAAAACATGTGGACATGATTTGCAGATCCACCCCGCACCGCCCATATCTATCCTCCACCCCTTCAAAAAACCTGTTCATCCTGGCCACAGTCATATGTGCCCTGTGTACCACCTTAAATTGTATAAGGCTAAGGCTGGCACATGACAAGGATGTGTTCACCCTCCTCAAATCTTCCTCCCACGCCCCAGCCTCCACCTCCCTCCCCAACTCTTCCTCCCACTTACGCTTCCCCACCCCTATCGGGGCTCCTTCCCAATCCATCAACTCCGACACTTTACCCTCACCTAGCCCTGTTTTTGACACCACCTTGTCCTGCAGCCCCTGGGGCACCAGGTGAGGAAAGGACAGTACCTGCTTCCAGAGAAAATCCCTCACCTGCAAATACCAGAAACCATTCCCGACGGGCATCTCAAATTCCTCCAAGTTCGGAAAACTGCCCCCAATGAATAGGTCCCCAAACCACTTAATCTCCGCCCATTGCCACCCCCGATACTCCCCATTAAGCCTCCCGGAGCAAACCTATGATTCCCGCGAATCGGTGCCCAAACTGAGGACCCCCCAGCCTCAGGTGCTGCCGCCTCAGTCCCCCCACCCTCACCACTGTAGAGCCGCACCCACCACTAGGCTTGAGTTCCTGGCCGGCGGAAATGGTGAAGGCGGCGTTAACAATTCCCCCAAACTTGGTCTTTACAAGAGGCGGCCTGCATCCATTACCACACGTCCAAACCACCCGCTTGCACATCCCTTCGTTATACATACCTGCAGCGCTACGAGCTAGGGGCCCTGGGTTGGCAGTGACAGTGGGTCTGGTCTATGGGATGAACGATGATGACAACCCGCTCTGTGATAAGCTCTGGTGCTCCAAATCGTATGACAACATCTGACTCACGCCGACAGTAGCACCTTCCACCTGGGTGAGCCCTGTTTGCCAGTCGAATCCCTGGGGTTGGGCTGCTGGGGACGGTTAGGTTTGGGTGGGGGGGGGTACGGTCCACCCATCGGGTCTGCATTGGTCCCCTGCAAAGCTCCCCACGTCCCCTCCCTGCCTGGCCAGCCCGGACCATACCACCCCAAACCAATCAGACAGAGACTGAGGCAGGTTGTAACGGGGGTAACAGGTGTTTATTGTGAACAAATACATAAAGTTTGTGCCCTAGCCCCTATAACTAAATTGAGCCCTGAACCCGTGCCAACCAAACTGGTGTCTAACTTTCAGGCCTTACAGGCCCTAACACTATGCCTAGGTGGTTCCCCAGACGGTACAGCAGGAGTGGCAGCGGCCTGCTGTGACTACTGCCCTGGGACAAGGGTCCCCATTGGCGCTTGTCTCCTGGCGTGACCCGGCCTGGATGGGCCCGGCCGCTGCTCAGGTGTTCCGGGTGGCATGGTGCTGCCCTGTTCTGACCGCTGCCCACCAGATGCACCAGGGACAGGAGGGGGGGAGTCCAAGGTGCTGCGGTGTTCCAGCACCTCCCATGCAGGGGTCGCTGGCATGTGCCCCGGCACCTCCTCCTCCCTCGGGGTGCCCGATGGTCCCAGGGCTACTCCATTGGACGGGGGTGCGAGCAGGGCTACCCTGAGGCCCCCCGACACCTGACGCTCTCAGTCCCGGAGGCCCGCTCTTGTCTCGACCAGGGTCAGCACGCTTGCGGTCCCCTCTGGGTCTGTGCCACATCAGCCAGTGACTCAGCCACCTCCCTCTGGGACTGATCCACCTCGCCCAGTGTGCGCGCAATGCTGGCCAGTGCCTGGGCAATGCCACCGCCGATCCCAGCCATGGCCTGCTGTGACTGGGCCATCCTCAGGAACACCGCTGAAATGTCCAGGTGGCTCTGGTACATGACTACCTGTGAGAGAGCAACCTTGTCCTGGGCTCGGCCGCCATCTGCGCAGAATGCCCCAGGCCTTGGACATACTAATAATAATATTTATTAGTGTTACAGTAGGCTTACATTAACACTGCAGTGACGTAACTTGAAAATCCCCTAGACTCCACACTCCGGCGCCTGTTTGGGTACATTGAGGGAGAATTCAGATTGTCCAAATCACCAAAACAAGCACATCTTTCAGGACTTGTGGCAGGAAATGGAACATCCGGAGGAAACCCATGCAGACACGGGGAGAACGTGTAGATTCCGCACAGACAGTGACCCTAGCCGGGAATCGAACCTGGGACACTGGCGCTGTGAAGCAACATTGCTAACCACTGTGCTACCGTGACACTCATCCTGACCCATGGACGAAACCTACACCCCCAAGGCCTCCACTGCGGACGCTACCCATGCGGTATTGGCCTGGGTGGCATGCATGGTCGGCACCTCCTCCTCCCCCAGCAGGCATTTGCACCTGTAGGCCCTGGCTGGTTGCCGACACCCCGTCATGTAGTCTCTGGCTCTGAAATTGCATCCCCACTGTCAATGGGACCTTTCCAGAAGCCTGACACCCGGCTGGATGGTCGGTGGAGGTTAGGCCACCCTCCGACTGTCTGTTCCTCGGCGGATCCTACCTCCGCCTGCTGTTCTACTGCAAGTGTGTGCGGTGCGCACCAGATAGTGCCCCAGGAGCCCCTTCACTAAATTGCCCATCTGAGGTGAGTTTCTCTGCACTGGTGGAGGTTTTGACAACAACTGTGACAGGAAATTAGTGTCGTCCCTGGACTGGTGCTCCGGGGTGTCTCGGGCTGAGTGTCAAAGGCTCCCATCGATGTCCATTTCCTCCTCCTCCTCCTCGCCGCTCTCCTCCTGGTATTCTGGTTGGGGACGAGGATACCAGAAGGGTTCGCCTCATTGCCCAAGAGATCCTGCAAGACACAAGACAAGACACATGATTAGGTCGGGCTGGATTGAAGTGGTGGAGGGGGCTGTGGGGTGGTGGTGGTGGGAGTGGTGGAGGGGCAGTATGGGGGAGATGTAGGTGTGGTGGAGGGGTGTTCTTGAGTGTGGGGGTGGAGATGATGGAGGGGGCAGTGTGGGTGTGGGGTGGGGGGGGGGGTCCGGGGTGGTGGAGGTTGTGGTGACACACCTGCCATGGGGAACCGCAACTCAGCGGGGTCTCACTTCCTCGCCCGATGCCGACTTCTGCCTTGGTGATTGCCCATGTCACCAGGCCCACCGATTAGGTCCAGTGCCCGCTACTCAGCTGCGGTTCGGGGGCGTGGGTCCGGCGGTTCCCCCTTTGGTTTTCTCCCTCTCGCGGCGGTTGTGAACTGACTTCTCCTGGAGGAGGTTGGGAGGCGCATGGGGTGAGAGAGACAGATAATGCACAGTGTTAGACAGTCAGACACACGCAGCACAGGAGGTGGGTAGCTGGGTTCTTGGCCAGGGCACCCGGCCATGGTGGCTGGTATGGGTGCTGGCAGGTGGTGTCAGGTGGGGGTTCAGTCACCCTCCCTCCCCCCCCCCCCCAAGGTAGGGGAGGGTTGGGGTCACAGGTGTGTGGGTTGGGGGTTAGTGCCTGGGGCACAGTGTTGCCTACTCACCCTGGCCGCCCTGAGGAGATTGTGCTGTTTCATCCTACACTGCTGGCCATTCCTGGTAGTGTTGCCCATGGCACTCACGGCCTCTCCCACCTGTGCCTAGGCCCGGTACACGGCGGTGGGTGGCAACCACCTCCCCACCCTGGGGTACGGGGTGACCCACCTCTCCTTCACTGCGTCTAGTAGGGTCTCCAGTTCCATGTCGGCGAAGCACTGTGCTGCTTTCTTTGCTGCCATCTTGTTGGCTGGGTGAGTGTGTGCGGGGAATGTTATGTTCAGGTGCTTGGCTAGATGGAATTAGTGCACTAGAGAATGCCTAGTTCATGACTAGTTGAATGTTTATTGATTAACTATAACATGGTCAGATAACAATATGAAAACTATCAAAACCACTTACCATTAAATCACTATTTTAAAATTATCTAAGAGCTATTACAAAAGCGACTATCCACTACGACAACTATCTCCAAACTGCCCGAAGTAATAGTGTCACATGGTTGTTCTTCACTGCCACCTGCTGGTTGGAGGTTGTATCTGTTACTTTTTACATAATCGCTTATGCATATCACATCCTCTTTCCTATGGAAATGAACAATATTTACATGCATTATTTAAATTCAATACACAATACATATGATATGCAGAATACTTCAATTATTTACATATTCAATGTCCATCACAAATTCAATCTGCCCGACTTTCCTCTGTGTCTTGTCGAACTTCTAAGCACTGGTTGAACTTGTCAGTTTGACTGGCAATCAGATGTTTCTGAAAATGGTTTTTGCTATGTTTCTGTGCTTTGCACATCTTCACCTTGTTCTGTTTCTGTGTGCGGAGGTAGAGTTTGTTCAGTTGTCCTGAGATTGCTTTCTACATCGGGTTTTCTCCGGGTGCTCCGGTTTCCTCCCACAGTCCAAAGACATGCAGGTTAGGTCAATTGGCCACGCTAAATTGCCCATAGTGTCCAAAAAAGGTGAGGTGGGGTTACGGGGATAGGCTGGAGGTGTACAGATAGGGTGGAAGTGGGATGCTCTTTCTAAGGGCCGGTGCAGACTCGATGGGCCAACTGGCCTTCATGTACTGTAAAGTCTATGATCTATCTGGTGATTCTGAAACAAGGGATTGCTGAACCTTCAGCAAGGCTCTCCTATTTCTTCGTGGAACTTGCCCTTGATGCGTAACAATAATATATGACTACGGACCTGATGGTTGTATTACCTTTTCACACTTCAACCATCCACATCCACCAGGATCTTCTACCCTGACTGGGTCATTCTTTGCTAGCGGTTGCAGACACCTTGTAGATCTATCACAATATTTCTTCTGCCTCCTTTTTTGAAATCTGAGCTTCTTCACGAGCTTCCGATTGGTTGGGTCTTGGGAACTTTAAGGTAAGGTTGTTCAGAGTTGTCGATTCATTAACAACTGTGAAGGTGATAACCCATTAATCAATGGTGCTGCTCTATAGCTAAGTAACGCGAGATATGGATCTTCCCGACTGTCCATTGCTTTTTTGAGTAGCTGCTTCACGATGTGAACACCTTTTTCAGCCTTCCCATTGGATTGCGGATCAAGAGGACTCAATTTGATGTGTCGAAAATCATAGCTCTGTGCAAACTCTGTCCATTCATGGCTGCTAAAAGATGGGCCATTGACGCTCAAAACAACTTGTGGTCTGCAATGGTGAGCACAAATATCCTTGGTATGTTTTTTTTTTCAATAAACATTTTATTGAGGTATTTTTGGTATTATAACAACAACACAATAAACAATGTACATGAAACTATAAACATAGTGCAAAAGCCGTCTCCCTCTCTTACAGGTCCCACCTTTATTAACCCCCTACTCTAAGCTAAACTACCCCCCCCCCTCTCCTTCTGCCGATGATTAATTTTCCCTGAAGAAGTCGACGAATGGTTGCCGCCTCCGGGCGAACCCTAACAGTGACCCTCTCAAGGCGAACTTGATTTTCTCCAAACAGAGAAAGCTAGCCATGTCCGATAGCCAGGTGTCCGACTTCGGGGGCTTTGGGTCCCTCCATGCTAATAGTATCCGTCTCCGGGCTACCAGGGAAGCAAAGGCCAGAACGTCTGCCTCTTTCTTCCCCTGGATTCCCGGATCTTCCGACACCCCGAAAATCGCCACCTCTGGACTCAGCGCCACCCTTGTTTTTAACACCGTGGACATGACATCTGCAAACCCCTGCCAAAATCCCCGAAGCTTTGGACATGTCCAGAACATGTGACATGGTTCGCTGGTCCTCCCGCACATTTTGCACACCTGTCTTCCACCCCAAAGAATCTGCTCATCCGGGCCATTGTCATGTGAGCCCGGTGAACGACCTTAAATTGAATCAGGCTGAGCCTGGCACATCTTGCGGACGTGTTGACTCTACTCAACGCGTCTGGCCATAAACCATCCTCTAACCCACTACCCAGCTCCTCCTCCCACTTGCGCTTCAGCTCCTCGGTCTGTGTCTCCTCCGACCCCATAAGCTCCTTATAGATGTCCGAGACGCTCCCTTCTCTTAGCCATCCTTTGGAAACTACCCTGTCCTGAATCCCCCTTAGCGGTAGGAGCGGGAAGGTTGCCACCTGTATACAAAGGAAGTCCCGCACCTGCAGATACCTGAATTTGTTTCCCCTCGCCAACCCAAAGTTCTCCTCCAGCGCCCTCATACTTGCTCCCCTCGATAAACATATCCCACATTCCCTCAACCCCCGCTCTCCGCCATATCAGGAACCCCCCCATCCATACTTCCCGGGACAAACTGGTGATTATTACAGATTGGGGACCAGACTGATGCTCCCTCTGCTCCCACATGTCTCCGCCATTGCTCCCAGACTCTCAGGGCCGCCACCACCATGAGGCTGGTGGAGTACCATGCCGGTGGGAACGGCAGAGGCGCAGTTACCAACGCCCCCAAACTGGTGCCCTTGCATGAAGCCACCTCCATACGCTCCCATGCCGACCCCTCCCCCAGCACCCCCTTCCTGAACATGGCTATATTCGCCGCCCAGTAATAGTTACTAAAATTTGGCAGCGCCAGCCCACCCTCTCCCCGACTCTTCTCAAGCATTACCTTCCTTACTCGAGGGGTCTTGCCCGCCCAAACAAAGCCAGAGATCACTTTGTTGAACCATTTAAAAAAGGGCCGCGGAATAAAGATGGGGAGACATTGAACACGAGCAGGAATCTCGGGAGGACCGTCATCTTCACCGTCTGCACCCTCCCAGCTAATGACAACGGGAGAACATCCCATCTCCGAAAATCGTCGTTCATTTGGTCGACTAGCCGGGCCAGGTTTAATTTATGCAGCCAGTCCCATTCCCGTGCCACTTGAATGCCTAGGTACCTAAAGCTTCCCCCGACTAATCTATACGGCAGCTCCCCCAGTCGCCTCTCCTGTCCCCTCGCCTGGACCTCAAACATCTCACTTTTCTCCATATTTAGCTTATCCGCCGGAAACCGGCCAAATTCCCCTAGAATCCTCATGATTTCTTCCATCCCCTCTAATGGGTCCGATACATACAGAAACAGGTTGTCTGCATAGAGCGAGACTCTGTGCTCCACCCTCCCCTTCCCTCCCCCTCCCCGTCTGACCAGCCCCTTCCAGCCCCTTGACCCTCTCAGCGCAATTGCCAACGGCTCTATAGCCAGCACAAACAACAGTGGGGAAAGGGGACATCCCTGTCTCGTCCCCCGGTGCAGTCTAAAATAGTCTGATGTTGTT
Organism: Scyliorhinus canicula; assembly: GCF_902713615.1. Lineage (NCBI taxonomy): Eukaryota > Metazoa > Chordata > Chondrichthyes > Carcharhiniformes > Scyliorhinidae > Scyliorhinus > Scyliorhinus canicula. The sequence continues at coordinate 92,514,216 of NC_052161.1, read as the reverse complement.
CTATTCATCCGCAAACTTGCCACAGGAGCCTGATACAGCAACCTGGCCCAGTCAATGAAGCCCCGACCAAATCCGAACCATCCCAGTACCTCCCACAGATAATCCCATTCTACCCGATCAAAGCCTTTTCTGCATCTATTACGATCACCTCCCTACCTTCCGGGGGCATCATGATCACATTTAGCAACTTTCTTAAATTGGCCACCAACTGCCTACCCTTAACAAACCCCGTCTGGTCCTCCCCAATAACGTTCGGAACGCAATACTTAATCCTGAAGGACAAACTTTTGGCCAGCAGTTTGGCATCCACATTCAATAGGGGTATCGACCTGTAGGACCCACACAGCTCCGGATTCTTGCCCGCTTCAAAATCAGCGAAATCATGGCTTGTGACATCGTCGGGGGCAGCACCCCTCTTTCCCTTGCCTCATTGAACATCCTCATCAACACCGGCCCCAATAGGCAGCATGGTGGCGCAGTGAGTAGCACTGCTGCCTCATGGCGCCGAGGTCCCAGGTTCGATCCCGGCTCTGGGTCACTGTCCTTGTGGAATTTACACATTCTCCCCGTGTTTGCATGGGTTTCGCCCCCACAACCCAAAGGTGTGCAGGTTAGGTGGATTGACCACGCTAAATTGCCCCTTAATTAGAAAAATGAATTGGGTATTCTAAATTTATTTTTTAAAAACCCGGCCCCAATATCTCAGAGAACTTTTTATTAAACTCCACTGGGTGCCCGTCCGACCCCGGGGCTTTACCCGCCTGCATGGCCTTCAGCCCCTCCGCTATCTCTTCCAACCCAATCAGGGCCCCCAG